>NW_015165302.1:246771-255785 GCF_001447785.1 Gekko japonicus | reverse complement strand
CGCCGCCGCCGCCACCGGCCCTTACCAGCACGTGCCCGCCGGCTACCTGGACGTCGTCTCCACCTTCGGCTCGGCGGCGGCGGCAGCGGCGGGGGGGGGGCCGCGCCCCGAAATGTCTCCTTCTCCCAGGGCTACGCCGCCGCCGCCGCCGCCGCCACCGGCCCTTACCAGCACGTGCCCGCCGGCTACCTGGACGTCGTCTCCACCTTCGGCTCGGCGGCGGCGGCAGCGGCGGCGGGGGAGCCGCGCCACGAAACCTACATCTCCATGGAGGGCTACCAGTCCTGGACGCTGGCCAACGGCTGGAACGGGCAGGTGTACTGCGCCAAGGACCAGGCCCAGGGCTCCCACTTCTGGAAGTCCTCCTTCCCAGGTAGGGCAGAGCGATGCTGACGGAGGGGGGGAGACGCGGGTAGAGAAGAGGGGAGGGGGGGACCTTCCTTCAACTGCCTTTGACTTCAACAAACACACCCCCCCCAGAAAGACCCGGAGAGCGGCCTCCTCTCCCCGCGCGCACGGAGTCCCTCGCCCCGCCCCTACCCAGCTCCGCGCATGCTGACTCTGGAGGGATCCCCCTCGGTTCAGTGGGAGGCTTACTCTCGGGGGCCGGATCCTCCAACCCTGGCGGACCCTTCTTTCCTCGGCCTGGCCCTGCTGCGGCCCTTTCTTCGCAGCCCTTCCTAAACCCGCGCTTAGTTAGGCCCGCAAGCCTGAAACGGTTCATTCTGTTGAGTCCAGCGAGACCGCCCTCGCAGCAAGCAGACCCTGGCTTTTAGTTGTACACAGGCCCCGTAGATTTTGTGTGCCTAGTATGTGTTGGGGGCGGGAGTCCTTCGTAGTTCTTTCTCTCCCCCCAACACACACTATTAAGCTTCCCCCCCCAAATTCGAGGGGGCCCTCGGTCCGAATCCTCCCCACCACAACCGCCAGCCCTGTCCGTTCCACTGGGACTGGCTCCCCCTCGAAAGCGCGGCCCTCCTCGCCCTGTTTGCGACGTCCCCTGGAACCCGGAACCATTTCTTTCTCAGCCGAAGTTCATTCGGAAGCCCTTCCTATTGGGGTATTCTTTAATTTTAAAGTAAATCAGCAGAGTAATCAGCAGAGTATTAAAGAGGCAGAGTCCATAGTGTGTTTAAATATAAAAACATACTACAACCTAACGCAGTAAATACCGAAGAAGTGTTTTAACTTGTAACACCCAACACTTCCCCACTCCCCGAAAGTCTCCGTGGCCTCGCAGCTTCCCTCGCCAAGAAGGTCGGGGGAGGCGGAAACTTCAGAGGTCATTTCACCTTCTCGGGCCTGTTTCGGTGCGGGGCTTTGGGGAAGGGAGACAGGCCGGTGACGATTTGCTGCTGGAACCCTGCCCTGGAGGACTCCGGCCGCGGCTACCCTCCGTCCCCTTTCCCAAAACCACAGGCCAGCCGTCGTAGCCAGTCTCCCTGGAAAAGGCTGATCCCTATTTTTATTTCTGCTGGGGCAGTGAATTGATTTCTCTCCCCCTTTTCCTGTCATGCGCGGAGCTGCGGAGGGGCCTAAGCTTTCGGTCTTCTCTCCCCCTCCGGAGCTGCGGAGGGGCCTAAGCTTTCGGGCTTGCCGGCCTTCCGAAACGAGGCCCGGGTTTTGGCGTCTTGCTTCTCTTGCTAACTCTCTCCCGGGTGCCGCCTCCTTCTTCCTCCGCAGGGGACGTGGCGCTCAACCAGCCGGACATGTGCGTGTACCGGCGAGGGCGGAAGAAGCGGGTGCCCTACACCAAGCTGCAGCTGAAGGAGCTGGAGAGCGAGTACGCCGTCAACAAGTTCATCAACAAGGACAAGCGGCGCCGCATCTCGGCGGCCACCAACCTCTCGGAGAGGCAGGTGACCATCTGGTTCCAGAACCGGCGCGTCAAGGACAAGAAGATCGTCTCCAAGCTGAAGGACACCGTCTCCTGATCCGCTGGGTGGGGAACGCTCCCCGCGATCCAAAGACTTTCCGGGAGAGGGAAAAGACAGAAAGAAACTTGAAATATATTTAATATCCCACCCCCACTCACCCCACCCCTCTCAGGCAGGGTGGTGATATTTTGTGAAACTTTTTTTTTTTAAGGCAAGATTCGCCATCTGGTCTCGGATTCGTGGAATGCTGCAGGTCTCGATTGCCTTGATATATTTTTTTTTCTTTCGTTGTATTTGGGTAGGTTCGGTGCACGTCACCTGTGCGTGTTTGTGCGTGTGTTTGTGTGCGTGCGTGCGTGTGTGTCTTCCAGGCCCTATGGGCTGCGGAGCAGTCATGAACTTCTTATAAAAGAACTGTACAACTTGTCTGAGACTACCCAGGTGCTCAAAGCAGGTTCCCAGACCCCCCACCCCACCACTACCACCCCGTGCCTTATTCGCCACCTCCCGAATGTATCAATGGATCCGAAGACGGTGACGTCATTGCCAAGCCAGAAGGCCCGGGAGTGGCGACGGACCTCTTGGACTGCGCTGCCTAAATCGCCTCGCTCGGAATGGATCCCACTAGGCCTTCTCGGTTCCTGCCCCCTTGGGTACCGACGCCGAGGCAGGCGGCCCACTCCGGTTTTAAACGCGCTCACTTGAAGGGGGGGGGGGAAGCTTTGCTGAAACCGGCATGGTTGACTCCCGACTCGCTCCCGTCGGCGATGCGTTTGACCATCGGAGTGGTTCCCCCGCCGCGTTACCCTAACCGCGCCCCCCCCCTATCAAGAGGAATATTTCGGACCGGCATGGGCAGCAGGCTCTCCAGTGTCCTCCATGGCATAAATCGGTTGTTTTCTTATGTAGAGTTGGAAGAAATCTTCTTCTCTGTCGGGACGAAGGGCCCCGGCTCTGGCCGAAATGAGCGCCGCCGCGCCCGGATTCCTCGGCAGGCCGGCCCCACGGGGTTCAGTGCGGTTTGCCCCCGAGTCAAAACGGAGCTCCGCTAAGCGGCCGCCTCCCTCGTTCCCGTGGAAGTCGCCGGTGCGTAAAAAGGCTCCCTCTTCGGCCAGTTCTGCCCGCGGGTTCCGCTTCCCGCTCCGTCCTCCGGCGGGGAGCCAGGCGCCTCCTCTCGCCTCTCGCCGCCGCCGGACGAAGCCCCGGGAGCCGGCCCCGCGCGCTCGAAGCAGCCCCGCTCGGGCAAGGGGCCGCCGTGGCCGGGCGCTCCAGCCGCTAAAGCCGACCATGCCTCTGCTGTTTCGTTGTATAAAGGTGTGTATAAATCGATGTGTATTTTTATATAAATATCGGGCGCCCTTTCTCTTCTTCCAACACTTCTCCTCCTCCTCCTCCTCCTTCTTGGTCCAAGACGGACTCTGTTCGCCTTCCCCAGCCTTGGAAAAGCTCTGCTGCAGAACGCGCAAGTTGTGGATGGCTTTTTTTTTTGAAACCAGGAAATGAAACGGGTGTCAATGAAAGAAGCAATAAATGACGAAAGAAAGAAAAGAAAAGCCTTCTGGTTCACGAGCCGACAGAGTTTTTTGGTATTTTATTTCCTCGATCATTTCGTTGGGCACAAAGCTCGGAAGGGGACAATCGAGGCGGCCTGGGAAATCGCAACCCAAGATCTCTTGGGGGGCTGGGGGTGGGTGAGAGTGGCCTTAACCTGGAACGCCAGAATTAGCACCCAGGACTCTGGTAGTTCCCTTAAAGACCGACACATTTATTGTGGCATTAACTTCCCAAGGCTCGAGCTCGGCTGCAAAACAACGGGGGGTGGGGGGCCCGATGAATCATCTGCTCCTCACCTCGAGAGGGGGACGCGGGCGCTCTAACGCCAGCCCTTTTCTTCGCTCGCCGGCTCGCTCAAGCCGCTGTGCTAACCAGAGAGGGATCAGTGCAGGCCGAATGCGTGTGTGTGTCTGCGTGGGGATGCATGCTGGAATACACGTGCCTTACCATTGCGCTATTGACCCCTCGCCTGCCAGATGCCAATACTGGTGAGCAGCCCAGGACACGATCCAGGGTTTGTTTCTTTGTTTAAAGGGAGACAATCCTAAGAACACTTTCCCGGGAGTAGACCTCACTGAATAGTCGAATGCAGAGTAAACCTGCTTGAGGATTGCTCTCCAAATTCAGCAGAAGAAATCTGAACACGGATTTAGGGGGTTGGATTAGATGACCCTGGAGGTCATTACGCAGCGTTTACCGAAAGCAGTGAGACCTACTTCCCAGCAGACATGACCAGGACTGCCCCTTTGCAGTCTTCCTTGGGTCTTATGCCCTACTGAATTTAAGAAAAAGGAAAGAAAAAAAATACCTTATTTCCGTGTCTTGAGTGCATGGGGGGGTCCCAGGCCATTAAAAGCGATGAAAGGTGCCCAGCTAGGTCTGGATAATTGCGCCCCCCCCCCTTTTAATTTTTTATACAAAATAACGTCCCCTCCCCCCTTCCCCCTCCCCCCTTCAAGCTCTTGTTTTAATCTTCTCTTCCACTTTCATCTCTGCTTGGCAAGAGCCTCGACCTCTCAAGCTGTTAACGATTTTGCCCCATATTACTTCTAAACAGCCCCGGATAAAACGATCCCTTTTTAAATGCCAAAGGGTGGGAGAAAACAGCCAAATTTTTTGGTAGCCATCTGGGATTTTTTTTAAGGCGGCTTTTGTCCTCAGGGAGATGTGTGTGTGTGTGTGTGTGTGTGTGTGAGTGTTAAAGTATTTAAAAAGTTAAGTGTGTCCAAACATGAGAAACGTGCCTCCCCTCCAAGGCAGGTACATTGTGCGATCTGTCCCAATGCAAAAGCGGTCTAGTTCGCCTTCATGGATATGTTGGAATGCAGCTGTCTGAGATTAGATACATAAAAGCACTGGGAAGGCGAAGCATTAACATTTCAAGGGCCCTGTTGGTGAATTTCAGTCCACTGCGGGTTTTCAAGTGGGTGTGGAAGTATTGGGGCCTTTGAGAACCCCCCCCCTTGCATTTTAACTTTCTTCTTCTGTTGAAGGGGGGGGAGCTTCCTTCCATTGGCCTTCCGAATGAGCGCTGCCATTTCTGTAGGGGTACCCAGGTTAGCGTTTCTTTTCCAAACCCTTTCCTGGAATTCTCTTCCTTTCCCCTGGATATTCCATCCCCTCTTTCAATCAGAAGGACTTCATTTTAAAGTAAAAACACTTACATCTTCTTGCAGTGAAAAATTGGGTTACGGGGTTCCCCTCCATGGATTAAAAAGAGGGAGAGAGCGATGACCGCAGCACTGCGAGGAGGGAAACAGATCCCTGTGGTACCTGACATACATATAAAACCCCGCCGTCCTTTTGGGGAATCTCCCCACCACCACCAAGTCCCATGAATTTTTCAGAAGAAAGATCTATCAATAGAAAAAAGGTTTGCTCAATGATGATGCCAGTTATAACAATATTGCATATTATATATGACCCCTATTAGTACACACGACCACTTATTGGGATGTCGATTAACGTTATCTTATTAAAGCTCCCTGCAGCCAAACTCAGTCTAAGATCAGTTGACACGTGTGGAAACATAAGTTAGTGAACACATCTGGGTTTTGAAAGATTTACTTCTGTTGAATGCAGGCCATATGAAGACGTCTGGTGGCGGAGGAGCAGTAATAGCGGTAGTAAATCATGCTAGTGGTAGCAAGTGATAACACCAGCCGCTCTTTCCACGCGCCTCTGCCTTTCTTACGTTCAGATCAGACCTCCCAGCCTGGTTACAATTCACACCCAGAACAAAACAACCAACCCAACTGGTATGCCTACACCGCCTTGCACTCGTTTTTTAAAAAGAGTCCAGAGATTTTGATCAAGCTATATTCTCACATCCAGTCACTATTAACTGGAGGCGAATTCTACTTTGTGAGCTACTTGCATTAAAGTTGTGTGTGAGCGAGCGATTTGGCTACTGCATAAATTAGTTTGCACTAGAGCCATCCTTCCTGAGAGAAGACAAAAATGTGTGAGCTGGAGGCTAAAAAACTGTGAGCTAGCTCACCCTAAATCAGTTTAGAGGGAACACTGACCCAGTGAAATTCAAGCTGCTTCTCCACCTTCTGGATAATACATTTTGAATGCACTTTATGATTGCTGGCAACTGGGATTTATCCCTGTGAGAAAGTGCACTGAAGCTGCATTAGAGTCCGGTGGCAGCTTTAAGACCAACAAAAGTTTATTCAAGGTGTGAGCTTCCCCGTGCGCGTTCTAATTAGTAGTAAAGTCCCATCCCCCCCCCCCGTTGTTCACACCGAGAGGGGGCTTGCGGGAGACCTCCGCTGCATAAACAGAAGGAACGCTGGGAAGAGGACTTCGACCTGACTGCTGAATCGACAGGGCTGAAGGCGCTCCCCACCCTCTTTTCCGTGGCCCTTAAAGCTGACGAAGGTACAGAAAACTACGGGGGGGTGGGGTGGAGAAGAAGTTATTTTAGGAATTGTACTCGGTTCAGCCCCATAGAATCCCATGCGTAAGAAAGCAAGGCATCCCTGGGAGCAGAGAGAGACCGCAGATACAAAACTCCATCCCCACCCCACGGACTTTATCTGCAATCTACGATAGTTGCAATAGCAAGTCCCGTGACTTCCTTAGCTCTACTTTAAAATCAAACGGGGACTAGGCCGAGGCAACTCGGAGCGGTTCCAAGAGATAAGTACGGAGGCCCAAATCCGCTACCTTTCCTTTGTTATTATTGGCCAAGCTGACGCTAACCAGGCTGGCTTGTACTCAACTTGGAACACCGTGCGCTGTGTTAACGGTCGCCCTTCGGCGCGTACCCCTAACAACTTCTGGGAAAAGGGGATGGTGGTTTGCTTGTAATCAACAGTGGCTGCTAATACCCTTGGACACTAGCGACACAAAAGAGGGCTGTCGCTAAGTAGGATTCTGGGCCCGGGCAAGAGGCGGGCTGGGCAATATGTGGTACAATACTGCACAAAGAGGGCTGTCGCTAAGTAGGACGGGCTGGGCAATATGTGGTACAATACTGCCATCTGCTGTACAAACTGTGGCATAGCGCTTGGAGCCGTGAAGAAGCGTTCCAGCGAGTTCCCCAGTCGCAGCCCACCAGAACCGCTTTATTCGTCGAAATGAATAAATGTCATGTGGTACGTTTAAGAAATGCCCAGAACATTAAGAGGGAGGGAGGGAAGGGTAGAGTTGTATTTAAATGACACTTAATAAAAACTCCCGATTCCATAAATTAGCAATGGAGGCAGCCCTATTGGAGGGAAAGACGTCTCCCTCCGCCCAGTGGATTAAGCATAGAGTAAATTCTGTGAAGTAAGACTCACCGAGATACTTTCAAGAAAATGTGGAAACTAAGTGGTCTTTCTTTCTTTCTTTCTTTCTTTCTTTCTTTCTTTCTTTCTTTCTTTCTGCCTTATTGAAAATGTGTGCTTCTGTAGTCCTATAAAAATAGTTTGAAGAATTAGTCATTTTTCTTTCATGTAGCTGTAGAGGGCAGCCCATTATGGAGGGAAAAAATGTTATGCACCCACAAGGGAGCCACGTGTATGTGGTAAATGCGTTAACAAATATATAAACGTAAGAATAAATATGGGAGGGAGGGATGGTGAGAGAGAGAGAGAGATACACACAATAAAAGGGGGAGGGGAGTCTGAGATCAGGTCTTCAGCACTGGCAACCTTTACTCGAACGTAAACTCTGCTGACTCTGATGATATTGCAGCCTAATCACAAGAAGCATGAATCCTCTGGAAGTTAATGAAAAGTTTTGTTCAAACAGAACAAAGTTAGAGTCCAGTGGCACCTTTAAGACCAACAAAGTTTTATTCAAGGTGTGAGCTTTCGTGTTCAAACACATAGCTAGGATTCCACTCCACTGCGGTCGGAAACACTATGACTGGGAGGGATCACAGTGATGTTATTTTCATGTTATCCAAGGGGTGTGTGTGTGTGGGAGAGAGAGAGAGGGAGGGAGGGAGAGGGAGAGAGAGTGTGTGAGATATTTAAAACTTGTATTTAGCAGAGATAAGATAGCTTAGCAGAGCTAGAGTAAAATAATTCAGACTCAAGAGTCCGTGTGTGATTAAAATAAAAAGTTTTTACTAAATTCTAGAATAGGGAAGGGTAACTGGGTTGAAAATAACAACAGAGCTAATCGGCTACATCCTTACACTACAAAGACAAGACTTGAAGAGCGTTATGGCTTCTCTCGCTTCTTCTTCTTGAGAACAGCAAACAAAGACGGGAAGAGGAGCCATAAAATGCAAAAACACTTTGACACTTTAGTTCCAATCAAACTCCTAGATCAGGGAGAAAATTCCCGGGCATCTATTCCTAAAACAGCATTGGTTACATGAGAAACATGTGACTTCCCATGAGCAACACAAACAAACATTTAACCCCAGATATACTGAGTGTTTTCAACTTGTAATACCCAGCAGAGAGAGGGGGGGATGGTTTGCTGTTACGACCCTTGAAGTCTAGCCCTACACAATCCTATGAAATCACTGGAGTACTTCTGAATAGGCTCCTGCTCTCAGGCAGGCTGCGCAGGCTTGCCAGTTATGCTGGACTCCATCAGTCACTACACCAGTTTTTTTTAATTAAAATTTTATTATTATTTTTCCAAAGCATTACAGAGCATAGTGTGCTTGCCAGTCATGCTGGACTCCGTCACTACACCAGTTTTTTTTAAATTAAATTTTTATTAATTTTTTTCCAAAGCATTACAGAGCATAGTGTTCTTGGAGATTTTTTCCCCATAAATTCAGACCAGTTCAGAACAAAAGACAAAACATAACATACACAAACCTTGTTTTAACGATCTATAAATGTTCCAAGTAGGAAAGGATACTAAAAATGAGCATCGTTACCTTATATACAAGGTATAATCAGCTGTCAGAATAATCTCAGCATCAAAAATCACATTCATGTCCACGATTAGTCAATGCAGAATAGAAAATAGATTAGAAAAGAATCAGTTGAGATAGGCAGGATTACTAGGTTGGAGGTCATAGTTTACTATAAGTTCTAAGAACGGAAGCCATTTCTCCTTGAGGTTGGAGATTTTTGGGAAGAGATCTGATTGTTGTAGGCAATCTGTAATCTTGTCCATAAT
>NW_015165302.1:243062-246691 GCF_001447785.1 Gekko japonicus | reverse complement strand
TGGGAGAACCGGGTTTGATTCCCCACTCCTCCACTTGCACCTGGCTGGATGACCTTGGGAAAGCCATAGTTCTGCCAGAGCTGTTCTTGAAAGAGCAGTTCTTGAAAGAGCTCTCTCGGCCCCACCTACCTCACTGGGTGTCTGTTGTGGGGAGGGGAAGGGAAAGGAGTTTGCAAGCCTCTCCGAGACTCTGAGTGAAGGGCGGGGTATAAATCCAACCTCTCCTCTTCCTCCTCTTCTTCTAAATGTTCATATTGTCAGTCTTAAGGAAGTTTAAAACAGTAATGGAAAAACACTGGTAAGTCTCTGCTTTGAGACTTATACATAAAGCACAACAACTATCCTACGGTATCCGTCAACGGGCCTGTCCGTGTCTCTTTTGTCAGGTGCCTCCAGCTGTTCTGAAATTTCTTACTCAATAATAATTTGTTAGCATTGAGGGGGGAGACCTCAGACGCTTTTTCTGGAAATGGACAGCTAGCTAGTTAGTTAGACACTGGCACCCCAATCCTGCTTGGGTGGAAACTGGAGCCCAGAACTTCTACACAAGAAAAGTTCAGAATGGATCAGGGGTCATTTGGGGGGGGGACGTGATGTCAGGGGGTGTGGCATATGCTAATGAGTTATGCTAATGAGTCCCCCTAGCTCTTTTTCTACAAAATGACCCCTGAGAATGGTCAGCGGTCCCACCACACCTACTCCTTCCATGATACTGCAGAGGGACTTTCGCAGTGTAATTTTTGTCACTTCTGTGTCCCTATTGCTTCAGGTTCCCCCCCCCCCAATGAGTTTTGCTCTCTCTATTAGTTCCAGAGGGAGCAAAACACATGTGGAAAAGGGGGGGAGCCAAAGAATGGGGACAAACGAGTGACAGAAATGAGAGTGCAGAAGTGGCCGCATTTCAGAGTAATCAGATCAGTTCGTAGGAGCTGGTTCCCAAGGGATCAATGGATCACTGTCAGTTTAATAAGTAAATTATTTTTATTGGCAGAAATAGCTTCAGAGGAAGTTCTGTGCAGGATTAATCCACAAGGCCTATTTGTGTGTGTGTGTGTGTGTGTTCGTGTTCAGATGCCTGAGATCCATATTGATAAATATTTAACTATCTCCGTGAGTTGTATATTTATGTTATTGCACATGGAGAGTTTTGGAGACTGTAAAAATATATTTCTGACTGTTACACTCAGGTTCTGTATATTAATTTGGCATGTAGGTTTTCCAGAGGACCTGCTCCTTTCCTTTTACTGTCTGTCACACATATACATATAGAATGCACAGAAGTGTGTGTGCATAGTAGGTGTACCTGTAGGCAGGTACACACCTCACACAAACACATACACAGCCAAGTCAAGCACTTGATTCTCCCGTGAAATCAATGGCACTTGGGTTTCATGCCTGTTTACTCAGAAATAAGTCCCAATCTTCTTGCAAACGGGGTTAGCTCCCACATAAATGTGTGGGGCCCTAGATCTGTATTAGTTGAAGGTTTTGACAGGGTTAGTCTGATTTGCCTTTTTATATTTCAAGATAAGTAGAAGTATTGGACATACTTTGGAACATGCTTGGGGGGCATGATTATTCTTTTCTCACTCTCTCTCTCTCTCTTTTTGGTTACATGCAGAAATACTTTGGAACATGCTTGGGGGAGGCATGATTATTCTTTTCTCTCTCTCTCTTTTTGGTTACATGCAGTTATTTGGAGAATGACCCACATACACAAAACAATTCTACTCAGATCTCCCAGAAAAGTGTTCTTAGGATTGAGGCCTTAGTTCTCTCAGAACCGATATTTTCTTTGCATTATCAAACACCATATTGTTGTTTTGCAGTTTGATACTTTGTGGGGTATTCAGGGCCAGAGAACTCTGCATCAGTTCACAATGGGGTCTTCAAAGACCTCACAGAACTGTTTGCAAGGGTAAAACGGAGGGGCAGAATCACCACATACACCACTCTGAGGCTCCCCCCCCCCCAAGGGAAGAGTGAATTGAAAGCTAGACTGGAGGCAATTGGAAGGGAGGGAGGATTCCGTCCGCGGGGTTTTAAACTCGGGAGGCATGATTATTCTGGGTCCAAACCAGAACAGCATTGGCCATACTGAGGCTGCCGCCACACACACAACTAAACAATCCACTTCCAATACACTTTCCAACTGGATTTTGCCAGTTCACACAGTAAACATCCAGTTGGAAAGTGCACTGAAAGTGGGTTGAGAGTGGATTATTTAGCGTGTTTTGACCGCAGCCATAGTTTAAGCATTTTGAAAGGATCAGACATTAAAATGGCCACTTACACTTACGTGGATTTTAATTGTTATTTATGCATCAAACTGTGTAGGCCGCCCAGAGCCTCCTCTTGTGGGGAGGGCGGAGTATAAACAAAATCAATACCGTGTCACCCTAAATGGAGTTACCCCCTTCTTAAATCCACTGAAGCAAGGGGGCTTAGAAGGATACAACGCTGTTTGGGATGGCACTGCGAGTCTCTGTGGTGCTACATAGTTTTGATGTAAACTGGATTAAGGCTTCAGTGCCAAGCATAGTTAGTTAGATAGAAGGACTTCACTTCAGAGGAAGGGCTGAAGGATTACCATGATTAAACTAACAGCTCAGTAAACTGGATGGGTGGGCGGGCAGGCGGGCGGGCAGGAGGGTGGCTATATATCTGTGGGAGTATGTGAGACTCTGACATTGGTGACTGGGCACATTCACATAAAGACATTTATTGTTGTTGTTGCTGCAAGATATTGCCTGGTAGCTCCTTTCAGGGCCGAAAGCTAATGCTGAAATAAATTTGGTTGGTAATAAAAGTGGCAGAACTCCTTTTAAGGAAGTTTGTGTGTCAGAGGTTCCCTACGATCCTAAACACACCGTTTAAAAACCACTGAAGTCAATGGGCATAGAAGGGTGTAATGCTGTTTGGGACTGTTACACCGTTACACACAACCACTTTCTCCCTTCATAGTTGTCTGTGGATCTATCTGTCTCTTTGTCTAGCTATCTAGGTGGGCAGCCATGCTGGTCTGAAATAGTAGAGCAAATTTTTGACTCCAGGGGCACTTTTAAGACCAACAAAGGTTTATTTGAACTGTTACTTTCCATTTCAATGCATCTGAGGAAGTGTTTGTGCACAAGAACGCTCATACCTTGAATAAACCTTTGTTGGTCTTAAAGGTGCCCCTGGACTCAAAATTGTCTGTCTGTCCATCCATCCAGACAAGGGGGGCCAACAGCCTGATGAGAAATGTTTAATGGGATGTTACTTACCGAGTGATGTTATTTGCCTCCACGGCAGGAGAAGCTTCACGCTGTCCATGTCCATCTGCCCATTTCCCCACCCTAATACTCCTCCTCCTTTAAGAAGCTGACCGGGCGGTTTCTGACCTGAGCGCGGGTTCTTATACCGAAGCTCCCCTTCCCCCGTCGCCGGAACACGCGAGCATCTCGCTGGGGAGAGCTCGGTCGGCCCAGGCCGCGGCCAGCAATCCCCTCCGGCGGCGCCTGTGTGGTCCGGCCTGGGCGGCGGAGTCCTGCCTTGACGGCTTCTTCCCAGGGCCGAGAGGGATTCCAGGGGGCGGGTTGGGGGCTGCCGCCGGTGCTGGGGGGGGGGAGGCGGTGGCTTTTAGAGGC
>NW_015165302.1:241115-242639 GCF_001447785.1 Gekko japonicus | reverse complement strand
CCCCCCTCCTGCCCCTCGCGCGTTTGGCGAGTCTGCCTCGAGGCCGGGCCTGCCGCGGCTTTCCCGGGGTCGCTTTTCCCGTCGCCTTCGCCTGGAGGCCGCACTGGCCGAGCCCCGCGTTTCCCGGCGCCTGGGTTGTTGCGGACGTTTGAGGGAAGTGAGCCCAGATTTCAAACTCGAGGAGTTCCTCGTACAGATTTCAAAATGCCGGATCCAGCCCGTTTTAGACGGGAACCTCCTCTAGAGCCAAAAGTCCTTGCAACTCTTCTCCCGACGCGTCCGAGCGGGGGCTCAGGGAAGCTCAGACCCAGAATAAGACGTTGTCGGTCTTCAAGGCGCCCCTGGACTCCAGCTTTGGCTCTACTGCTTCGGGCCAATGCGGCGGCTGCCCCCCCCCCAATCTTTCCACACACGGTTGTCTGCATTCGTGGAGGGTAAAAACAGTTTATGCCTTTTCTTGCTAGTCTTGTTATCGTTGTTATGATTATTTGCAGGGGTCTTGTTGTAGAAAAAGAGCTGCCGGAGCTCATTAGCATAACTCATTAGCATAACTTATTTGCATATGCCACGCCCCCTGACATCACCGGAAGTGCCATCACCGGAAGTGTGTCAGAAGGCCCGGCTACTTACCCTCCTGCTTCATCCTCATTCCCAAACGGAATGAGGATCGAAGCAGAGGGTGGGGTAAAGAAGGGGGCGGGGCTTCACCACGTGGACGCCCCGCCCCCTAGAGGTTCTCTTCCGGAGCTCCGTACCTGAGAGCTCCCCCCCGACTAGAGCCCTGATTATTTGTATTTTTAATCCCACTCTTCCTCCTATCAGCAGCTCAGAGCAGTGTCCGTGGCTCGCTCTCCTCCTTCATTTCATGTGAACAACAACGCTGTGAGGTAGGCCATGGAGGGAGGGAGAAAGAGACAGACAGACAGATCGACAGAGAGACAGAAAGAGAGAGAGGTTGGCCCAGGGAGTCACAGTGAGATTAATGACGGAGCAGCGATTTGAATGAGTCTCCCACATTTTAGTCCAGTATTGCTGCTGCTGCTGCTTGTTGGGTGTTACAAGTCAAAACACTTCAGTATTTACAGGGTTAATGATGTTTGTTAAGTCACATGTTTGTTTGTAACCAATCTGTTTAGACAATAGGATGCCCGGGAACTTTGGAGCTAGTTTGCTAGTCTGATTGGAAACCAAGGTGTCAAGTATTTAGCATCAAGTCAAAACACTTCAGTATTTACAGGGTTAATGATGTTTGTTAAGTCACATGTTTGTTTGTAACCAATCTGTTTAGACAATAGGATGCCCGGGAACTTTGGAGCTAATTTGCTAGTCTGATTGGAAACCAAGCTGGCAAGTATTTAGTATATTGGCTTCTCCTCCCGTTCTTTGTTCTGATTAGAGAAGGAGACGCCATTTGTCTCTTCCTGTTTTACCTTTTAGCTGCAAGGATGTAGGCATATTAGCTCTTTGTTATTTTTATATCCTGTGTACCTTTTTCCCATGTTAGGTTTATAGTAAACTTGTATA
>NW_015165302.1:233978-240065 GCF_001447785.1 Gekko japonicus | reverse complement strand
TAATGATTGAAGAACATGAAAATTGTCATTATCTAAGAGACATTGCTGTTGCTAGTGATGATGAAATGGACACTAATGGGCCAGTGTACCATACAAAATCATCTGCATGTGATCACAAGGACTGCTTCTATGCATGGCATGTAAAGTTTGCTCATAGGAGTGTGCAAAGTATACAAAAGCTGTTGAAGGACTGTAATATCAATGCTGTTGATTGTGATGCTATGAAAAATGGTTGTGAAACCTGCTTTAAAGCAAAAGGCACAGCTCCTAGCTACAAGGGCAAATCTCCAGAACAAAATACAAAGTTTCTAGAGATTGTGTACCCAGATCTTGTTGGTCCAATAAAGGAGTCTGCTGGAGGCAGCAAGTATTTTGTCAGTTTTATGGAAGCAAAATCCAGATATGTCTACACATACCTACTTAAAAGCAAAGATCAAGTGCTTGAAAAGTTTAAATGCTATGTTGCAGCTGTTAAAAACAAGTTTGGAAAAGTGCCAGAGGTACTGTTTACAGATAATGGCACAGAGTACTGTGGCGGGGAGGTCCAAAGATTTGTGCAACAAGAAGGAATTGTACATAAGACTACAATTCCCTATTCACCACAACAAAATGGAAATGCAGAATGTTTAAACAGAACCATTCAAGAAATGGCACATTCTATGTTAACGCAATCTGGACTTTCAGAAAATATTTGGGCTGAAGCAGTCAATACAGTCATTTAACTTCATAATAGAGTTCCATCAAAAACTACAAATAAAAGTCCTTTTGAATTAGGGCATAATAGGGTGCCTGGACTTAAACACATAAAAGCCTTTGGATCTAAATTCTATGCCCACGTACCAAAAGAGAGAAGGGGCAAACTTGACGCAAGAGCAGAGCTTGGTATCCTCGTGGGATACGCTCTTGGAGGAAGAGGCTACAGAATCCTAGACCTTAAAACTTGCACAGTTAAGGAATGCAATGTGGTACATGTTGATGAAAGCAACATCCTACAAACTTCTAAGCCAGCTGAGTCCACAGTGCAACTCAGGAATCTACAGAAGTCCCCTTCAACAACTTGTTCGCTTGGTAATCTGCAGAGACCACCTGTGAACAGGCAGGTCCATCTCCACAAGAGAGTTCCAGCTCAGAAGGGGAACCAGGAGAGGCTGCGCCAAAAGAAGGGGAACCAACCACTGTGAGACAATCAGCAAGAAGTAACAAAGGAGTACCACCACCAAGATATGGAATTTGTGCAATTCCAGTGAAGGAACCTACCTGGAAGGAAGTCAATCAACCACCTGCATCAGAGAGCTTCTCACAAACATTTGGAATTGACTTTTCTGATACTTTTGCACCTGTTGTAAGCTACACACCCTTCAGGACACTTCTAAGCATAGCAGCCTCAAGGGGCATGCATATTGAACATTTGGATGTCAAAACTGCTTTTCTCAATGGAGACCTGACTGAAGAGATCTACATGGAACAACCAGAAGGACTTTCAACCGAAGGACAAGAAGGCCTACTGTGCAAACTCAACAAAAGCGTTTATGGATTAAAACAAGCAGCAAAAGCATGGAATGACTGACTAAGCTGTTACAAAAACAGAACTTTCAACAAGGAACAGCAGAACCATGATTGTTCTCAAGACTTAAAAATTGACAATATCAATACATACTTATTTACGTTGACGACTTAGTTTTTTGTTGCCAAGACCAAGGAGATGTACAAGAAATAGCAGATGAACTGAACAAAGAAGTTGAAGTGAAACAATTAGGACCCATAAAGTACTACCTTGGAATACAAATTGAAAGAACTGAGTATGGAAGTTTTCTAAAGCATGGAATGACAAACTGACTAAGCTGTTACAAAAACAGAACTTTCAACAAGGAACAGCAGAACCTTGCTTGTTCTCAAGACTTAAAAATGGACAATATCAATACATCTTTACATTGACGACTTGGTTATTTGTTGTCAAGACCAAGGAGATGTACAAGAAATAGTGGATGAACTCAACAAAGAAGTTGAAGTGAAGCAATTAGGAACCATAAAGTACTACCTTGGAATACAAATTGAAAGAACTGAGGATGGAAATTTTCTTTTGAGCCAAAAGCAAAAGATCATGGACTTTATTGAATCTGTGGGAATGAAACATTCCAAACCAGTTACTGGATTATTCATCTACTGAAAGACTTTGGAATAGATTAACCAAAGACAATCAAGCTTGCATCGCTATCTGCAAAGGTGAGAGCACCAAATCCAAGAGTAAGACCATCGCTCTCAAATGTAACTATGTGAAAGACCTGCAAGACCAAGGACTGATTGAACTCCAATACTGCCCTACTGAGGAGATGATCGCAGACATATTCAACAAGCCACTCGAGAAGAAGTTTGAGACTCTCAGTGAAAGACTGAACTTGCATGACTTCAGCGTTGTAACTTGAGAAGGGGTGTTGGGTGTTACAAGTCAAAACACTTCAGTATTTACAGGGTTAATAATGTTTGTTAAGTCACATGTTTGTTTGTAACCAATCTGTTTAGACAATAGGATGCCCAGGAACTTTGGAGCTAATTTGCTAGTCTGATTGGAAACCAAGGTGTAAAGTATTTAGCATATTGGCTTCTCCTCCCGTTCTTTGTTCTTCGTCTCTTCCCGTTTTACCTTTTAGCTGCAAGGATGTAGCTCTTTGTTATTTTTATATCCTGTGTACCTTTTTCCCATGTTAGGTTTATAGTAAACTTGTATATTTTAAAACACACCATGGACTCAGTCTCTTAATACTCTGCTGACTTACTCAAAAAGACGAGTCCAGCAGCAGCTTAGAGACCAGCAAGATTTGGGGGGGGAGGGGTTTAAACTCTCCAGAGTCAAAACTCCTCGGCTGTCAAGGGAGCCGTGACTTCCGACACTTCCACCCTGGAACTCTGGTCCCTGAAGGGCTCCCGGACCGGTGCCTGCGACTGATCGGAGAGAGTGCGCGGAAGTAGCAAAGCTGCGGTCTTGTGCTGGTTTCCCCTGGAATGAGGCCCACTGAACACGGATGAACTTCTTTCGGATCAGAACAAAGTTCGAGTCCAGCTGGCACCTTTAAGACCAACAAAATTTAATTCTGGGGGATAAGCTTTTGTGAGCGGCACACACTTCTTTCGGGCCTAACACCCGGAGGACGGGTCATTCAATCAAGGTAAGTGTGCCAGGAGAGATTCAGGCTGCCCTCGCACACCCTAAATAATCCACTTTCCACCCACTCTCAGGGCACTCTCTGTTGGGTATTACAAGTTGAAAACACTCAGTATATCTGGGGTTAAATGTTTGTTTATGTTACTCAAAGGAAGTCACATGTTTCTCATGTAACCAATGTTCTTTAGCTGTAGGATGCCTGGGAATTTTCTCCCTGATCCAGGAATTCGATTGGGACTAAAGTGTCAAGGTGTATTAGCATTTTATGGCTTCTCTTCCCGTCTTTGTTTGGTGTTCTGGAGAAGAAGAGCAGCCATAATCTCTCTCTTCTACTTTTGTCTTTGTAGTGTAAGGATGTAGCGACTAAGCTCTTTTGTTATTTTCATCCCAGTTACCCTTCCCATGCTAGAATTTAGTAAAAAAAAAACCTTTATATTTTAATCACACATGGACTCTCAGTCTGAATTATTTTACTCAGGCTCTGCTGGGCTATATTATCTCTGCTAAATACCATTTTTTTTCAATATCTCACTATCACCCAACACTCTCCCACTGGATCTGACTGTGTGAACTGGCACAATCTAGTTGAAAAGTGCACTGAAAGTGGGTGGAAAGGGGATTATTTGGGGGTGGGGGGTGGGAGCGAAAGGCCCCAGTTCCCTTTCTTTCCATTGCGCCTGATGACTTTCTGGCCCCCTCGGAAAGCCGATGCCCGCCAGCAGTCCCCACCCCTTCGTTCCTCTCTAGCCTGGTGTCTGCCCGGAGAAGCGTCTGGCTCAGGAGGTCTGTCCGCGGGGCAGTCGTGACTGGCCTTGGTGCCTCGCACTCTCTGCCGCGGGGCAACCCTGGCCCGCGGGCCCCGCGCCACCGTCCGCCGGCGTGGGCAGCCACGGGGCTTTCAGCCAGCGGGGTCGGCAGCAGGCCTTGCAAAGAGACGAGCCTCGGTCTTGGCCTCAACCGGAGGGAATCCGATTTCGGACAGAGCCGGGAATGCGGCGCTCGTGTGGATGAGCCGGCGAGGGAATGTCACGGGGAGTGCGAAGAGGAAGGTTCTCGAGTAGACGGCGAGTCGTTCAATGAAAGGGAGACGAGGGCAATATCCTGTAGATCGTCTTACAGAGGACGAGTCAGAGACAGGAGGGGGGAAATTGCTTACACTTCAGATTTAAAGCTTTTTAAAATTATTATTGGAAAGAGATGAAAAGTCACAGTTTTACAATGGTTGGAATCTGTCTCTAACAAAGCACAACACGATCGGTTAGGAGCTGCGAGGGTAAAACGCACCCTCTGCCCCGCTGCTTCGGACCTGGGAGTCGGTTTATTTCCACGAGACGGCTGGAGAGCCGCTGGCCGGCACTTCGGGGCCTTTCTGAGGATCACAGAGACCACCTTGCAAGCGGCGACACTTCTAACTGCCCTAATAACGACCTTATCTATCAACGGCGCAAATACATATCAGAACCACCGCAACTTCTTTTTTATTTTATTTTTTCCGGTACACGCTTTACATTTCTGTTTGCTCTGACACCTTTGAGGCCTGCAGAATTTCAGGGATGAACATTTTTATTAGTTTTTCAGACTAACTTTAACTATAGGCATGCTAACTAGTATTTCGATTTTAACTAAGTTGAACCATACACACAATACATATGAAGCTGAATGGTTACAAACAGTATAATACCAAACAATAGCAATACTATGCTGAAACAGAGTTAGATTCATTCAAAGTGGACCATAATAAATATAAGGCAGAACCTGTATAATACATCAGTTTTTTTTTTTAAACTTATCTCTTTAAAGTATATTAAGACCCAAATCAACAACCAGTTTTGGGATTTCACCTTGAGATGTGAGATATTCAAGCACTGGTAACCAGATAGTAGGGAATGTGGAGAACTTCAGTCTCTAAGTCCAAACGGAGCCGCTATTGACTTTCCCTTGCTACGCAACCTGAGGACAATCAACATAGCCGAAATGTGCCTTGTTCGATTGCCCCTTAATACGCCCTTGGTTTATAGAACGGGCTCGGGCTTGAACAGACACAAATGTTGATCAGGGCGTTTGGGGGGGGGGGGAGAAAGAGAGTCAAAACAGAATCTACTACACCTTTAGACAATATATTGTAATATAATACTTACTACACTACAGTTTCTAAGAAATATATAGCTATCTGTATGGAGCTGTATAGTATAGTGCAGTGTAGCGTAGCGTAGTGTAGTACAGTACAGCGTAGTTAGTATATATAGCACAGTTGAGCAAAGCACAGTGCAGTACAGAAGAGTTTGGAGTTTTTTTGTCAGCGAGAGGGCGGGAGCGCGCCCAGGCCGTGAGAGGCGGGCAGGGTGTCCCGCGCACCGACAGCGGGACTTCACCAACTCTCGGAACAATTCAGGACAATGCGGGGAGCCATGATGGAGGCAGAAAACGTCGAGCCAATCTTAATCGACGCTGACAGGGAGGGAGCAGGAAGCGGCGCCGTGGTGCAGGCTGAAGGCTTGAACCGGGCGGGTTGGGTCTCTCTGAACATTTCCAGAAGTTCTCCCGGACTCCGTCTGGCAGAGCGGGCCCAGCGGCTGGAAGCGGCGGGTGCCCGGAGATGGTGGCTTCGGAAGGATCTCCTCGTCGGACCAGGCCGGGCTTTCGCAGCTGATTCCCGGCTGCTGTTCAAGACCGCTGCCTCTGCCGCTGCCGCCGCCGCCGAGGCCGGCCGGAGCGCCCTTTGCGGGCCATGTGCGACCGCAGCCTCTGCCGGCCGGGCTACGTGGGCTCCCTCCTGAACCTGCCCTCCTCCTCCTCCGCCGACTCCTTCTACTTCCCCGGCCTGCGGGCCACCGGGAGTCACCAGCTGGCCGCCTCCTTGCCCGCCCTCTCCTACCCCCGGAGCTCCATCGCCTGGACGCCACCGGCCAGCCACCCTTTCGCCGCCG
>NW_015165302.1:232649-233301 GCF_001447785.1 Gekko japonicus | reverse complement strand
TCCACCCCAACCCTCTCGCCGTGTCTGTTGCAGGTCTGCCCTGGTGCCCCACCCAAGGGAGGCCGTCGAGGAAAAAGCGCCGGCCCTACAGCAAGCAGCAGATCGCCGCGCTGGAGAGCGAGTTCCTCCGCCACGAGTTCATCAACCGGCAGAAGCGGAAGGAGCTCTCCCACCGGCTCCACCTGAGCGACCAGCAAGTGAAGATCTGGTTCCAGAACCGGCGGATGAAGAAGAAGCGGGCGGCGATGCGAGAGCAAGCCCTCGCCCTCTACTAGAGACGCCGCCCAGGGCCAGGGATGGGCGGGGGGGGGGCCCTCTCTCCGCCTCGGCCTCCGGCTTAATCATGACCTTGCCTCTGGCGTGGCTCCCGCCGGGCTCTCGGCGGGTGGAGGGGAAGGGAGATAAAAGGACGCCCGGAGAAAAGGCAGAGGGGGGGATCTCTAGCGGCCATCTTCCCCCCCAGGGAGCCCCTCCGGACGCTCAGATTTCCCAGCCGCACCCTGGGGGGCTTTGGAAAGGGGCGACAGGCGTCTCTTTTAGCCGAAGTCCCCCACCCCAGAGAGGGAAGGAAGGAAGGAAGGAAAGGGAGTGTCAGTCTCTCCCCCCCCCCCCGCTTTTTTAAAAAAAAAAACAGGTAGCTCCCCCCCCCCGG
>NW_015165302.1:225875-232414 GCF_001447785.1 Gekko japonicus | reverse complement strand
TTTTAGACAGCAGGCATTTCTTTCTTTCTTTCTTTCTTTCTTTCTTTCTTTCTTTCTTTCTTTCTTTCTTTCTTTCTTTCTTTCTTTCTTTCTTTCTTTCTTTCTTTCTTTCTTTCTCAAAAGGGGAAAGATGTCCAGGAAGGGCAAGGTCACTGGCGGACTTCGCGGCCCACCAAGGCCCGTCACTTTGTAGGAAAGGAGATGGGGTCTACCCGGCCTCAGTTGCTCGGCCAGGCAACCCCCCCCCTCCCCATTCTGGACGCCTGGATAGGAGCAGTCGACCTCCCGTCGAGTATTTTCAGTTGCTACGAAAAATCTCCCTCCTGGAGCCCTCCTGGTTGGTGTGTGTGTGTGTGTGTCAGAGAGAGACAGAGAGAGACAGAGACAGAGAGACAGAGAGCTCTACTAACAGGAAAGGCAGCTCGGTAAGGATCATTTCTGTGGGGGAGATTGGGGGCTCCAGAAGTTCTTGCACACGCGTCCTCGGTGGGTTTACCCAGCAGTTAATTCCCCCCCCCCAAGGTGCCTCCCCCCGCCCGGTGTGCCCGCCGCCCTGGAAGGGGTTTCTTTTGTTTGCCTTCCTTTTGCGGGCGCCGGGAAACAACGCCCAGGCGCGCCCCCTCCCTCGGCCAGCCCCTTGAGTCGTTGGGGGTGGTGGTGGAGGGACGGAGGACCGGAGAGCAGAAGGCCACTCCGTCCCAGGCCGAGGGGAGCCCCCTTTCTCCTCCAAGGAGGGAGGCCCAGGCAGGCCACCCCGCCGTCTGGCTGCTCCTCTTCCTCCCTCCCCCGCCCCCGCCTCGGCCTCCCCGCCTCCCGCCATTTGTTTGGCCGCAGCTTCTCCTCGCCTTTCACCGTTGCCCTTGGCGGAGCCGCCTGCCAGGCTCGCCTTCGGATTTCGCTTGACTTTGGCCTTGCCCAAAAGCGGCGGGCCAACCACAAGGCCGACCGAGGGGCACAAAGGGATGCCGCCGCGCCGTCGGAGCCTCCGCTTGTCTCTCCCGGCCCGCCCCCTCCGCCTCCCATTAGCTTTAAGCACAAAGGGGGGGGGGATAATCCCTTAAACGCGGGGGTAATTGGGGACGTGTTTCCATTTTCGGTACACAGAAGCGGGGGGCTGACTTTCGAGGGGGTTTGGTTCTTGTTTTTGTTTTTTAGTTTTGGGGTACTGTAATTTTGGCGCATGGCATACTTCGTGGGTGGGTGTTTTGCAAATCAAATGCTGTAAATTTAAAAACAAAATAGCGTCAGCCCAGATGGAAATGTCGGGTATTTTCCTGTAATTCGATTTTCCCCGGAGTTCGTCTTATGACCGAGAGAAGAATTATTTATTTCGGAGATCTCTCCAGTCTTCAAAAGGCGGGGAATTGTCTACGTAATCTGTGTAAGAAGAAGAAAAATAAAATAAAATGGAGGCGAGGGTTATATACTTTACCGGTTTCGTATAGCATTGCTTAAAAAAAAAGAAAAAGTGTAGTCTCTCAAATGCAATTTTGAAACCCAGATTTTGGTCTTGGTTCGATCTTTTTAAAATATAAATGTGAATCTTTTTCATTGCAGCGCCCCTAAGCGCTGTTGCCGTCCGTGTTGTTATTTCACATCTGGAGAGAAAAAATGCATTTCCACATATTCATTCAAGGCATCGCCACCAAGTTCGTACAATAAATTTATAATTGCAGGTTGTTATTCCAGTGAAATACAAACCGGCGCAAAAAGCAATCCGCGTTTCCAAAGCCGGCGATGGTTCCTCCGCAGGGCTGTTGGAGAGTGAATTTTTCTCCTTTGTTCTTCTCTAACTCTGGATCTTCATCTATAGATCTAGGATAAATATTTCACGAGGCCTCAAACTACTGAGAGGAGGAGGCAGGAACGAGGGCACTTTTCCCCAAGGCCGAAGGCCGAACCCGACTCCAAACGCCCGTTTCCTTCCCGCTCTTTCTCGTTTTCTTCTTCCCAGATAGAACTGCGAGAATCACACGGAGCGATTTAAATAAAATAAAATAAATATCAGTGGAATTAAATAAATACTGACAACTAAAGTTGAGTCTGGATTTATTTGCGAAAATTAATCCCGCAGAGCAGCCCCTTCGGTTTCGCATTAGGTCGTCCCGGGCGGGATCCGCCGGCGGTTCAGTCGCCAAATAAGGCTTCTTGCGTCCCGACCCCAAACCCAAAAAGGAAACGGTGGTCTCGTCCCCCCCTTTTTTAATGGGTGGGGGATTCATCTCGCTGCTGGTGCGGCTGGTACTGCTTTCAAAGACTGGATTCAACCAGGGTTTTCGGAATCACAGCGCAGCTGAACGTAGAAAAGATACTGCCTACTGTTAGGCTTGTTTAGCCCGACAGTTCTGGATAGGTGTGGAGATGAAATCCTTCATAGGTGTGGAAAGCAATACCGTGGGGGTGAGGGGGGGAGTGGGAGTGGGGGGGGGAGACGTAAGGATAAAGAGGGCCCGAGGACATGCAGGGTGCATAATATGGATCTTCTCCGATGTCCCCGGATTTTTGATTACGTCACCCAAGCACAGAGTCCTGGCTGCACAATGCATCCCTGTTCAAAAACCGGTTAATTCCGATGCAAACAAACAACAGGGTCCGCACAGAGAAAGGGACTCTATGCAGGGCTCGGTCCCATGCACAGTTACCTGGGAGCAAGCATGGCTGGACGCGGTGGGACTTACTTCTGAGTAGGCTCGGGCAGAGGGAAGGGCAGGGGACAAAGAGCTGCTTCGGGAAGGAGCACTGCTGGGGTGGTCAGCTCTTGGGGGGGGGGGTTGCTGCGATAGGTGTATCGGCATCATGTGTGGTTGCAGCTAATAATAGGGGGTAACTTTGGGGGGAGGCTGGAACGCCGCTGTGTGACTGCGGACAAAGGTGCTTGGGCGAGACCGATCCAAAAGGCTACCGCGAAGGCGTATCTGCGGGTGGAATCGACATCCTGCCGCCTTCCACGCGTTATTTTTAAGGGATTTTGAATGGATTCGCACCCGCTTTCGGGCTTCAGATGGGCTCTTTTAGGAAAGGATCCCCATTCATCGTTCTGGGATTTGTTCCTGAGTCACAGCGGTTGGGATCGCAGCCTTGGCTTTGGTGCCTGTTCCTTCAAGGCGAGGAGAAACTGTATCATCGCCCCCCCCCCTCCCAACAGGCAGAGAAAAGAAATGGGGATCGAACGTTGCTACAGGGTAGGGTGGTCATGGAGGCATAGAGAGATCTCGCTTGTGATTGTGTGTGTGTGTGTGAGAGTGTGTGTGAGTGAGAGAGAGAGAGAGAGAGAGAGAGAGAGAGAGAGAGAGAGAGAGAGACTGCGTGTGCGTGTGTGTGTGTGTGTGTGTGTGTGTGTGTGTGTCAGAGAGAGGTTGTGGTTGTGGTTGTGTGTATAGATAAGAAGGCGTTCTTTCTCCCCCACACACACACTCACCGACAGACACACACACAAACACAGTCACACGGACCGCCATGCCTGTAGCGCTTCACGAGTGACACTTCCGTGGCGGCCATCGATCTTCCCCAGTCAGCCCCAAATCCGCATCTTGCTGGCGTGGGGGGCCCGTCCTCCTCTCTGATAGGCTAAGCGGAGGCGCTTCAGCCATGCCTGGGAGTTTGATAAGGCAAAAAGGGACCGTCCCCTCCGATTGTTTTAAATGGCTCCGGGCGCTTTTGTGTCCCCCCCCCCTAAAAGAGCATAAATAATTAAAGTTTGGCAGGGAGGGGGGGGGAAAGAAAGCCTCTTTGCCGCACCGTCGTGGCCATAAACGAAATGACTCAGAATCTCTTCTCCAGTCAGTTTTTACGAGAGCTGCCAGACAGCGTCTGCTCACGTTCTCCAGATACTGGAGGCGCCATAACAAAGTTAAGGTCAAGTTAGTGTCTTATCTTGGGTGGCACAAAATACCGCACCTTCTCCAGCCAGGACCTGGGATAATTGTTTTCTGCCTGCCTGCCTGCCTTCCACCTCCTCCCGAGTCTCTTGCGGATCGTCCTAATTTTCCATCAAAGGTTTTTTGTTTTGTTTTGGAAATGCCACTTGGACTAGAACCCCCGCTGGTGCCCGGAGGCGAGGAGCGCGGTGCTGGCAAGACGACGAACGGTAAAGTCATGGCATTGGTGCGCTTTGTACAGCTTGGGTTTGGTGTGATGTTGCCTAATGCGTCGAGTCAGGGGATCTGCTGATCGCGTTGAAAAACCTGCCAGGGCCATCCTAAGCGAGGCTACCACCCTTCTGAGTCCATTGAAGCCTATGGGTTTTAGAAGGGCGTAACTCGGTTTAGGATTGCTCGGATTTTCAGGCGAGGGAAAGCTCTAGAAATCGGACGAGCCCAGGTTTGTCCTTGGCCAAGGAAACCCCAGGTGGGGGGTCTCGGACCAGCCTCTCCAGAACGTGAGTGGTCTCTTGCCAGTGGTCGTGATGTCCTTGAACTTGAAGCGGTGGCCACTGACCGACTCCGGTCCGCATCTGCAGTAGAGGAGAAGCATCCATGACGCAGAGGAGAAGCAGCTATGGTGGTGCTGGCGAGGACCTGGCGGATGGTTTCCTGTGGGGTGGCGACTCGAGACGGGTGGGAGGCGAGACAGGAAGGAAGAGGACGGTGGTGGGCTTGCTTGTCTGCTGTCCTGCAGGAGCCCTGCTCCGCTCGCTCTGGAGGATTCTTGAAGGCACCCTCCCAATGAAGGTCTTTTGCCTTTTCCCCCACGGCGAGAAGGAGGCTCAGGAGCCATTTTAGCTGCGCAGTCGACTTTGGGGAGGGAGGGAAGGAGGGAGGAGGATCCATTCGTTGCAGCAGAACCCCAACCTGAACGTTCACAAGCAGAGGAGGCGATCTCGTATTTTCGTTGCTGTTGTTGTTGTTGCGTCGAAACCGTTTGCCCCTGGTGGGGCTTGGCATAGCGCTTCTCCGCCGGAGGCTCTTGTGGGTGGTGTTCATGGCGCCCGGCGCAGAGGAGGCGAGCGCAGACCAATGCGGGACATTTGAAGGGTGGCTTTTGGGCGCAGGAGGAGCTGTTTGTTTCTTCCCCTCCCAAGCCAGGAAAGAGACTCAGATTTAGGCGTTGTCCGGGCCAAGAGGCGAGGATGTTTGGCCAGGAGCAGAGCCGCGATCTCGGCTTCCTGCCTCGAGCGCTGCGGGATTGTCTATAATGGGGTTGTCATTGCGGATGGCAGTCAAGAGGCTTTTTTCCGCGTTCTGAATGTCTTTGCAGTCAATGGCCCAGTTATCTGCTCTTCTTCTGGAGTCACTCCTGGGTTTTTCTGTGGTAGCAAAGAGCTATGCTTATATGACACATCATGTAATATAGTATGATACAATTTAATATAACCACAGTCATTTCTGTCGCTGGCTCCCTGCAGAGCGTGTATTATTAAAACTATATAAAACATGTTCATTATATTTAAGCAGCCGGCATAAGTCCACGCAGACGAGCCAGTCCTGTTCCCCGCTGTAGCCAATGAATCCAATGCAATTTTTGGAAGCGCCTGGACAACAAGTGGGTCGTGGGATCTTTCTCCTCTGGCAGTGTTGCGGGCCAGGGGATGAATTTGTTGTTGTGTGGGAAGTTGTAAGTACGCGGCGCCGTGGCTTTCCTCGCGGTTCTTGTTTTCATTTCCCCCCGAAAGTCATCTGTGTATGGCCTCGGTCTTTAAACATACCGTCAGAGACAATTATGAGAATCTGCTCACGTTCGTCTTACTTTAAGATTGGTTCTCTGGCTGGGGTGAAACTGGGATTTCCAGCTCGTCGTCCTGAGGAAACATGTTTCGCACTGAAAGGCGTTTTCGGTAGCGGGTGGAAGGAGCGGCGGATGGGTAAACTTGACATTGTACCGTGGCCGGATGGACCCTCTCGGAGACGTGGGCATGCTCCGTCTTTCCCGAAGGGTCTTTGTTTCCTTCTTTTCTGGGTTTTCCCGCCGTATGGCGTTCGAGGCATATGTGTATTACAGAGCAGTTTTATTATGGTATTATCGACTCCCCCCCCCCCCGCCAAATCTGTTTTCCTGCGCCTGGAATGTGCATATTTTTGGAAGGGGAAATGTTTTTAGAGGCCACTGGGAAACACACAGCCAAGATCTTAGGACAGATTGTGTGTCTCTGTTTTGTTCTTTGAGGATTTGAAAGTATATATATACTTTCCTTTAGATATATCTATATCTATATTTATCCTTCTCCTTCAAATGACATTGGTGATCCGCTAGCTGGGGGAGAGACCCGGCGGAGTGTGGGCGGGCCGGCGCGCCGCTCAAGGACGGGACCGGGCGTCTTCCACAAGGCGATCGCTACTCTGCTCGGTTTCGAGAGCCCCACCTCAGGGTGTCTGATGCAGCCTGGAACTGGGGCAGCTCTTTATTGGGTGAAAAGCGGGATGGGCTCTGGGTAGGATCCGTCTGAAAAATGTCCACTGTTGCTATCTGGGGAAATGAGAGTACTGAGGGGGGGAGATCATATGAACGATTGCTGGAACCAGACCTGTGGGAGCCAGGCGGTGGAGACACTGCCCAGTTAGGGCACAGAAAGAGACCTAGAAGCCTCCCCAGACCCTCGGGGT
>NW_015165302.1:224400-224887 GCF_001447785.1 Gekko japonicus | reverse complement strand
GCCCCTACACGCCCTACTACGAGGAAGTGATCCACGGCCGGGAATTCCTGCCGCCGCCCGCCCGCCGGACCGACGTGCTCTTCAAGGGCGAGCCCGTGTGCGGCGCCCATCCCGGAGCTGCCGCCGCTGCCGCCGCCGCCGCTGCCGCCGCCGCAGCCTCCTCCTTCTACAGCGCGGTGGGCAGGAACGGCATCCTCCCTCAGGGCTTCGACCAGTTCTACGAGACGGCCCACGCCGCCGCCCCCGGGCCGGAGCAGGCGGGTCCGGAGGGCGACGCCAAGGGCGACCTCAAGCCCCCCAGCGGCGGCGGCGGCACTTGTGGCAAAGCCTCGCCCCCCCTCCCCAGCCAGGAGAAGAAGGCCGCCGGGCCGGGAAGCGCCGCCGAGTCCCCCGCCGGGGAGGCCGTGGCGGAGAAGAGCAGCGGCTCAGGTAGGTCAACAGGCCGCTGGGGCTGCCGTTCGGGGCTGGGGGGGGCGGGATAAGGGGG
>NW_015165302.1:207391-224333 GCF_001447785.1 Gekko japonicus | reverse complement strand
AGGGGGGGAATGGACGGGGGGGAGCTCCGGACGGAGAGGGGTGGCGGTGGTGGGGGAATGGAGGGAGACCTCCACGGGGCATCAGGCCACCGCGTTGTTAGCCCCGGAGTTGTTGTTTCTTTTGCGTTTTTATGCGCGGTTTTATAAGCATCCAAAGCGCTTTTATATATCCGATCCGGTTTCCCTTTGCCCCGTAAAGCCGGTTTACGATAGGAAAGCCATTGAGGTGGGCTTTAAAAAAGGTATCCTTTGGAGGGGGGAATTAATTGTGACGGAGTGGTTGATTGGGAGCCTGGGTCGCTTCGGGGTGTGGTCCTCTTAAAGAATGAAGAAAGAAACCCCCTTTCCCTTCTGAAACGAAGCTCCAGTCTGCGAGGGTTGGGGAGAAACCAGGACTGTTCCTGGTGCAAAATGGGGTTTGGAAGAAACCTCGTTCCAACATTTTTTTTAAAAAACCCCTCTTTTCCTGTTATTGCTGTAAACAGCAAATCTATTTAAAGGGAAATATGGCGGTTTTCTTTTACTCCAACTCCTTTTGGTCAAAGTTATCCAAAGTGATGCCGGAGCTCCCTGGGTGTTACCTCTTGGGAGGAGGGGGGGGGGGAAGAGCCAGCTCTCTAGCTGGTGAAGTTGCCCGAAGGAAGATGTTGGATTTAGAGCCTCTTTTGGAAGAACTTTTTTCAAACCTGGAACAGGTCGGGTCAGATTCTCTTTTCTTCTTCTTTCCCCCTTCTTTCTCCCCCCCCCCCAACTCTCCAGCCATCCCCCAGCGATCCCGGAAAAAGCGATGCCCTTACACCAAGTATCAAATCCGGGAACTCGAGCGGGAGTTTTTCTTTAACGTGTACATTAACAAAGAGAAAAGACTTCAGTTGTCCAGGATGTTGAGCCTGACGGATCGACAAGTGAAAATCTGGTTCCAAAATCGAAGGATGAAAGAAAAGAAACTGAACAGAGACCGTCTGCAGTATTTCACTGGGAACCCCTTGTTTTGAGAGGACAAACTTTGGGGGTGGGGGTGGGATGGGGAAAGGCAGAAAACATCTCCTCTCTCGGCTCGATCGGCCAGATGAATTTGGAAAAATCAGGAGGTTTCCAGGCCAGCCGCCCTGCGGACACAACCGGTGCCATTTTTTCCATGTTCAGCAACGTTGGTTCTTCCAAGCACTCCTCGTCTGCGGGAGAGGTCCAGGACTTGGCGGAGCTGATTTCTCCTGAGGGGAAAGAGGGTAAATCCAAAGTCAATTTTCTTCATTTTCGTTTTAAATCACTCTTGATGTTCTTCCCCTTCTCCCTTTCGGCGGGTTTAAGTCCAGCGCAACTCAAATGTATATGGTAGTTTAAAAAAAATTGGGTTAAACCTGTTGGTGCCATTTTTTTTTTAAGGAATACCCGTTCTGACAGGTTTGTTGAAAAAGGTGGTAATGTATCTGCGGTATATATATCTAGATATATCTATGACCCTGTATAGATATATCTCTGTTGCTGTTGCCATATGAAAAGCATGGGACGCTGTCTTGTCGATGTGAATAAACGGTTGCTAGAAAAGTTGGACTTGTATTTGCCGTTTGCATTCTTAGCAGAGCCACCTTTGGAAGAATCATATAACTTTGTCCCTGAGGGTGTCAATGGGAAGTGACCCACAGCAGAGTTCTGCTCCGACCCCAAGGCTTTCCTAGAAGCCGGCAGTTGGGGCCTCCACCCCGAATCCTCGCTAGCTCGAATGACCCTCCGCTGCCGAGCCCCCCAGGGTAGGAGAAGCCCCAACATGGCTGCCTGCTTGCCTTCCCTTGTGAGACCTTTTCGCATCCCACCTTGGGAAGGGAAGGATCGGATCCGGTCGGATTGAAGCACGTGCGCAAAAGCTCTCCCAGGGCAACCCGGGAGTATTCGAAAATGCCTTCATTTGATCTAGATCCATCCCTATTAAAGGGTTCATTAAAAAAAAACCCCTACCCATTCTTTCCCGATGTTTCCACCTACAGGAAAGGATTAAAAACGTTGCCCATTTTCAGCAAGTCTTTGCATTACGGAAGGCGACCTATTCAGACGGGGGGAGATAGCTAAATTAGGGCATGTTTTAAATGCCATTTCTGGCCAGGCCAGGCCTACAACCCAGCGGAGCAAAAATGGAAGTCTCCACGTGAAGGGAGCGCCAAACTCAGTTGCCAACTTAAATAAAAAGAAATCGGTGCGAAGAATTCGATTGGGGGCCCTTCGCTCCGCTTTCTGTTGCCTGACCTGGCTGGCTGTTTACAAAACCTTGAACTGTCTAGACAACACCATAAAAGCCCAGGGTCTAAACAGCTTAATTGGCTTATATTATACACCTTATGGTAGGCCAAAAGAGAGAGGGAGGGAGGGAATGATTTCCGCCACGAGCAATAAAGAAGTGGGGAAGGAGATCTGGGTTTTTTAAACAAAACGGGAGAGAGTCTCGTTCCGTTTGCGCCCGTTTAAACCCCACACCGGAGTGCTAAAGAGAGAATATGCCGAATAAACCAACTCTAGACAAGCAGGGCGCAAAATTAAAAATTTGGAAAAATCTGAAGCCAGAAAAGCATAAGCCTCTGCCTTTGAACTTCCAAAATGTCAAGGTCGTCACCTTTAACCTTTCTGAATAATTAGGAGCGCGAAAGGTTCCTTCTCCTCCCCCCCCCCCCGGTTTCTCACTCCCCGCTTTCCCCTCCCCTCCCTCCGTGTGTGGGTCTGTGTGCGTCTCTCTCTTTCTCTCTCTCACACACATGCATACACCGCCCGCCCGCACACTCACCACACACGCCCGCACACACACAAACACGCTTCTGACTGCAGAGCGATCCACATCAGCGCACCCATCACCCTTTCCGGCCGAGGGGTCCTTGCCGTTATAGAGCCATTCCTAGAACGATCTCTGCCGGTCATTTCCCTCGGCAGGAATCGCTAATTTATTGCTAAAAAGACCCCCAAAACACCCCTTCTTCATTCGCCCCCCTTTATAAACTAATTTCTTTTCTTTTTAGGACTCATCCTTTTGTTCATGAAAAAGCACAACCCCCCATCCCCCCCCCCCGAAAAACTATCCGTTTCCTATTAATTCTCTCGGGTGATCTGAATAGGGACATCAGATGAGTAGTAACAATGCATATATTTGTATTTTAAAAGGATGCAACCCTATTCTAATAATAGAAATTCTACCACGGAATGTAGTTCGGACCAAAAAATGTGATTTGCTTTCCATAGGATGGACAGAGAATATAGATTTCTTTTTTCTTTTCTTTTTGTAGACACTGTAAAATTTCCTCTGCTTGAGAAATAAGATCTTGAGGCTATCGAAGACTTTCAGCTATCACGCGAAAAAGCAGATATCTGTTCTATTTGTCAAATATCTGCGGTACTTGTAATTGATCCAATCCGCCAGAACAACATTTCTCCTCTAAACATGAAAGTAATCAGACATATTCCTACTTTTTAGGATAAAATAGAATACCACAAAGGCATATTTACTCATTGTAATTGTTATTTATTTCTATTTTTTCTTCTTGTTCCTATTATTTTTAAAAGAATAAAATCTTTTTTTCAAGATAAAAGGAGAAGAATAGAACAGACAGATTGAAAAACCTCCATGTGCTGTGCAGCTAAATTCCACAAGAGGGCGCGCTAATATTCCAGAATGCATAATTGTCTTGCTGCTCCATGTGTATTTCCTCCCTAATAATACTGCTACCAATAAAATACCTAATATATAAGCAACTATAAGATTTCAGGGCTTGGGAAATGAGAAAATAAAGCATAAACAAGATTTATTAAACAAGTAACTCACAGTCGTGACATGATCTAGACGTATTTTATTTTTAATCTTTTACCATACGGAACATAAGATTAAAAAAAAAACCCAGAAAAACGTATGATTTTTAAAGAGGAGTTAGTTTATCTCTTAAATTTCCTCAGTCGAATGGAATTCTAATTGTTTCTTTTGAAAGTGTTAGAGTAACAGCCAACGAATACAAATCTCCCTAGCTCCTATTTAGAATATTCTATCAGGTCTTCAGTTTCAGGAGAACGCAAGCAGATAACACAATTTTACAAAATGTAGAGAGGGGTTGTTTTTTTTGCTGTTGTTACATAATCGGTAGCTGATTTGGGGTGTTATGGTAAGGAGCAGCAATTTCTCTGAGGACAGCTTTGTTAACCAGAGATAAGAACACTGTTTTCTTTTCTTTTCTTTTTTTAAAAATGAGAATTTTCTCGTTACCTTGAGCCTCAACGGAGAAACTAGATTCCCGGTTAAAAGAACACCCGAATTATTATTATTATCATTTCTAAGAACAGAAGGTCTTTTGAGGAATTTCATCTCTGACATTCTCAATTGAATTGGCCACCTTCGGTCCTTCCCACGGACTCGTTTTGAAGAATAAGTTTTTAAAGAAGATCAGAGGTAGAGTTTCACCGCTCCGCCCGTCGTAGAAATAACCACTGATAATTAGGCAAACGTGTGGTCCAATCTACCAGACACATTCAAAGTCATTCCTAGGAAATGAGTGTCCCAGACTTTGTTTTCCAGAGGTTGGTGTGGGTTCTTTTTAGAAGTTCATTGTTACTCCAGTTACCTAGAATAGACTACCCGTCTGCAATAAATAGGAGGGGGAACTCCAGACAAGATCCCAGATCCTGAAGGATAAGCAACGCAATATTTTGCTAGTTCAAATGCAGCATAAACGGTACGGTGTGCTTTGAATCTATTTTGAGACCAAATGATGCATCGGGGAGGAAGTTATCTTGGTGTTTCTTTTAAATGCACGGACTTCCTGAGGTATCGCATCGCACCATGATAAAATTATGCCGATTTGTGCGTGCGTCTGTGTGATTCCCCCCCCTTTTCTTTTTTAAACTTCTCCGCCTCTTTATGCCATTTATACAAAGGCGTTGTTCTGGCCATGTGAGGTTGTGGTTGAATATTGTACATTTGGAACGCTCGAAGGGGCGTTGTTGGACCGCTCCGCTCTCCGTGTAGGCTTGTGGCGTCAGGATTTGAACGGGATGCTTCCGGGTGTAAAAGAATCTCAGATCAACACCAGGCGGAAAAAGGTGTTTTCTGAGAAACATTTCGTTTATCCCGCGCACGTATGGTTACAGAACCGATTAAAAAAATAATAAAGGGGGGGGAGGTTGGAATTGTCCTCTGCGTGTTCAGAACCGACATCTTACAGATACAAAGAGCTTCGTATGTAAGCCTGTACGTAGGTATGGATGGATATGCGTACGTAAGACAGGCATATACATACTCTGTGTATACATCAATGCATATGTACTCCGCTCATTCAAAATGTTGGCTTTCTCTCTCTCTCTTTTTGAGGGTGCGCGCTGGACATTCGCTCACTTGGTGTTTTGGGAGAGAGATCAGAGATAATAGTTATTTCAGTCTCTTTCTCGAAACAATTCTCAAATTTCTTTTGGCTAGTAAGCGTAAAAAGATGGGCGATGTAACAGCCAAAGATATATATATGTGTGTGTGTGAATGTGTGTGTGTGTGTGTGTGTGTATAAACACACATATATATATATATATGTACAAAAAATAGAAGGGATATCTCCACTGGGGCCTTTTGGCCACTGTCACCCACCGGCAGAAGAGGCTGAAATCGCTGTAGTCTTTTTGCTGTCTTGATATGAGCCTGAGACGGGGCCGCTGGATGGATATTTTCAGATCTATGCTGGCAGGAGCCGTTCAATACCGGTCAGACCCGACTGATCCAGCCTTTTCTAATGACCGGAGGGTGTAAAAGACCCCCACCCACCCTGAGACTTTCGACTGGGCCGGGCCCTCGGGGGGGTGGGGGTGGGACAGCCTCAACGGGTCAGAAACGGAACTGGGCACTGCCAAACACAAAGAACTTGGGAGAAACAATAGGCAAAGGAAGCGAATCCTCTGCGGAGAATTTTGTTTATGACACACTTTTATGGATACACGCCCCATATAAAAATATCTGCATTGGGGGGAGAGAAGGGGGAGGGAAACTGTTGAATTATTCTATCCATGTTCTCAAGCAAAATGGATGATCACAGAACGGCGTTCCGCATGCTGTTGCGCATGCCGAGGTTGTGCTAATTTTGCTTTGTAAAGAGATTTTTTTATAAATCCAAATTATTATGGGCTTTGTCACTATTCCATATGAGGTCTGAGAGGCGCAGGACAGAAACGGATTCATTCGCCGGCGTGCTAGGTGGAGGGAAGTCACCAGATAGTATAGCCGTGACATTGGTTTCCTGGGCTGAAAGGAGCACCTTCCAGTTCCCAAGCTCCGCGGTGGGATGTCATGAAACAGGGTGGACCTATTAGTAAATATCGCCAAGAGCAAAAGTTTGAATGGAGGGAGGGAGGGAGGCGTCCAGGATTATCCTTCTTTTTTCAAACCCAGCCGCTCTTCTGAGCAATATTGGCTGGGCCAATTTTGATATTTTCCCCCCACACACCCCTCCCCCGGTCTGAATCGACAACTGCCCATTATTCCCCTAGCCTTTAAATATATATTCCTCCCTCTCCCACAACGCCTTAAAATCTGGACAAAAAGAAAAATTCGGTATAGGAATAGTGGGGTGGGGTGGCAGAAAAAAAATTGTGTGTGTGTGTGTGTATATATATATACACACACACCAATGGAAGTAAAATGTGGAAGAAAGAAGGATTAAAATAAAACTTTAAAGGAAGGACTTGGCCTCCCATGTTTCATTTTCAATTATTTATTAAGGCGGAAAAGGGAGGTGTCAACATATATTTTACTGCAAATAGTAATCGAGTTATAAATGGATCTTTTTTGGGGGGCTCACCCCCCGTTAGAGAGAGAAAAAATATGGGACAGTAAAGAGGGGGAAAACCCTTTACGTTAATGTAGATTGTATATCTCGTTTATGGCACAATATTGATTTATTTATTAATGTTAATTACTACAATCCCATCTTTAAAATGATTGAAAACTGGAGTGGTGTTAAACAGGCAAGGTCTAAGTAACTCATTTCCCTCCAAGAGGTGTTTATTCAACCTTTAGACACGTCCAACCAATTTTGAAATTTCGGCTTTTCTCTTCAACCCACCCCCGCCCCAATCCCTTTTCCTTTGCAAATGCCCGGCTGAATTCCAAGTCAGTGCTCAAAAGGAGTTGATTGGTAACGATTTGGAGTTGGAGAGTATTTGTGGGACCCACATCCCATTTAGCCAAGGACTGGCCAGCATGAATTGCGCTATTGATATCTTGGCGCTCCAATCTACACCAGCAAACCCGGGCTTGAGCCTCAGATTCAGTTCATTAAACAATGCCCACTCGAGGGATGTCAAGAGGAGAGGGGTCTGGGCCATTGTTTTAACTTCACAACTGGGCGATGTTACAGCCAAAAGAAAACATATATTTTTTTTCCTTTTAAAAAAACAAACAAAACAGCAGGGATGTCTCCACTGGGCTATATCTGGGACACTTCTTGAAAGTGTAAACAAGGCTTATGGAAGGCCATTTGATCGGAATAAAATCCCTGATTAGATCTCGCCATTAACCCAGGGAGGACTAGGAACGAATACGATGGGGTTCCTTTAAACTCAGTGGGCTGTCTGGCGTCTTGTTTGGAGGGAGGGAGGGGTGGCTGAGGGGTGGGGAGGAAATTGCAGGGAGGCACAATGGGGAGGGGGGGAGCCAGCCCCCAAAGAAGAAGAGGCATCCTGACCTCTGCTTCTGTTTTGTTCCACAGCTCAGACAAAATCTTAGCAATGGCTCTGATAATGATCTTAAATAGAGGGGGGGGGGAGAGGCAAAATTCCTCTCTCTCTCCACCCTCACACCACCGCCTTCCAGGGGTGTACCTTAATCCCAAATCTGCGTCCAGGATAAGGACACCGATCTAGCCTTCCATTCGAAGGGATTGTGGGGGGGGGGGCGAAGAAGCTAGAGTGTGGGGCTGGTGGGGGTGGAAGCAAGGGACTATGGGGAAGGTAAGCTCAGACCCCTTGGGCAAGGCAGAAGCTGGCGAGAGAGGCCGCCAAAGGCGCGGGCTCCTTAACGTGGCCATGATGTTGTATTTGAACAGCTGCGATAAGGTTTGGAAGAGGGGGGGGCTGTCTCATGGCCACCGCGAGAGTTTTCAGCAGGGCGATTGTGCTCAGGAAATAAAATAAAATAAAAAGGGGGCTACGGAGAAAGTGAACAAAGACATGGCCGGGTTTGGGGGTGGATGGGTGGTGTTGGAGGGGGGGGGTGACCCCGTAGAAATCTAGAGTGAGGAAATGATCCTCTGGCACGCAGATCTCCCGGCCAGAGGGGGCAGATGCCAGACTCCCTTTCGAGGATTTGCTGTTTGTTTCTTGGCTTTGTGTGTGTGTGTCTGTCTGTCTGTCTGTGTGCGCGTGTGTGTCTGTTCCTGACTTTGTCTTGAAGGCGGCCAGGAAGGTTTTGGCGAATGTGGGAGATCTCCAGGCCCCAAATAAATAAAGAGGAAGCGAGGAGCTCCATCTTTGAGAGGCACCAGGGCAGGCGTGACGCGCGCGCCTCCATTCCCTTCCTCGAAAACGGGGAGAACCTTTGGGGTTTTAAAAAAATAAATAAATTCCACAAGGCGTGGGGAGAGACCAGAACTATTAATTAAAACAAATAAATAACCAGCCAGCTGTTTCACGAGCGTTGCTGCGTTTGAATGCAAGTCAGGACGATAGCCGAAGAGAGAGGCAACCGAGAACATCCGAAATCAGGAAGCGTATCTGAAATGTTTCCACCATTGGTGCTGAGACCGTCGATTTCAGCACATTGGAGAGGGTTGGATTGGGGTCTTTTCCTTCTTTTGAATAGTCAACGCCAGATCTTGATCCGTTTCTAGCGAAGCCAAGGCCGCATCTTGCACCAGCTTTGGAAGTTGAAAGGCGTCACATCAGACCAATGTCGCCTTCTGATCTTTCCATGTTCACGGGCAAAGGGATTTTTGTTCATGGATGTATGAGAAAGAATGCAGAGGGCTTTCTCTCTCTCCCTTTCTCTTTCTCTCTTTCATTCGAATCTGGTCTGTCTGTGAAACTGAACTTACGGCAAAAGTCTAGCTTGTAATATTTGACGATTTGTATTAAAACAAAAATTGACCTTTCTTGGTGAGGGGGGGGCGCCCAGCCCCGCCCGAAATCAATAGTATAATTTTCAATAATTCATAACGCGAACGCCATTATGCTAAAGCTTAACTATTAATCTTATCCTTTACAAAGTCTCGATTGATTTGTTCATAAAATATCTTCCCCCGCGTGTGTGGCAATAGAGGGTATAACTCTTGAAAAAGCTTCAGAAGCGAGAAAATTACCAAGTCGCCGAAGAATGCAGATGAGGGTTTTATTGATCGCCCTGATTCTTCTTAATCTGTATTAATAAATCCCACAACCTTTGATACCTTGCACTTGTCAGGAAGCGAGGCTTTTACAAAATCCATAAAAGGAAAACATTATTCCCACCCACTCCCAACTCTCCCTTTGTATTGTCCCCCCAAATAGGATACTTCGGGGGAATCACCTACACTTCAAACCTAGTCCACCGCCCACAACAACTTTTTTTTGGGGTGGTGGTTGCCGGCACTGTCTCTGGAATCTGATTCTTGAGACAAGGGTTGGATTAAGAAGAGCAAGTGGTTGGGGGAGGGAAGAGAGAAAGGTGTATTTTTTCCGGGCTGAGCTTTAGGGATAGTTCCAATCGCTGACAGTTTATAGAACCTAACAGGATCCTGGACAATCCTGTTGGGGGGGGGGAGAGAGACAGAAAGAAAGAGAGAGAGAGAGAGGCAGGAAGATTGAGGGAAATGCCCCCTATTTTACGCAGTCCGGTTGCCTGCTTGCTGAACGGCTTCCCTGCAGCAGCCCTGGGTCCCTCTCCCCTTCCCCTCCCTTTCGCCCCGCCAGGACTTTGTTGAAGTACCTGCCTCATCCTTCTCTTGGCGCAAAAGAGCAGTGGCTGTCAGGATCAGGCTGAATCCGGACAACTAGATGAAATTAAAATCAAAAAGGAGAAGGAGAGGGAGGATAGGGGGGGGGAGATCGACGTAGTGTGTTTTGTTTTAAGTCGGGCGAGTTGAGCAAGGGTTGGCTTTGGCAAAGAGAGAGAGAGAGAGAGAAGAAAAGGGAAAGGGGGGGAGGAAAGGAAAGGAAAAAGAAAAAGAGATAAGGCTTGTTTCTGCTGCTGCTGCTGCTGCTGTTGCGTGCTGGCGCTGGCGCTGCCCAGGTCGGGGCGGGCGGGCGCACTTTCGCCGGGACGTTCTAGGTGTCGCTGTTGTCCACCTTTGCGCCGCAGCCCGGAGTGTCCCGGGGAGCACGTGACCGGCGGGGAGGTAGCAGCTCAAGGCCATTTTCAAATCTCATTGGCTCAGCCGTCATGTGGTCGTGCGGAGGCATCCACAATTACACAGGGAATGTTTTCGTAGAGATGTCAGCCTACAAAGGAGACCATCTCTCTTCCTCAAATTCCTCCCCAAAATGTCCTTTCCCAACAGCTCTCCTGCCGCCAATACTTTTTTAGTCGACTCGCTGATCAGTGCCTGCAGGAGTGACAGTTTCTATTCCAACAGCGCCAGCATGTACATGCCTCCCAGCACAGACCTTGGGACTTACGGGATGCAAACCTGTGGACTGCTACCGTCTCTGGCCAAAAGGGAGGTGAACCATCAAAACATGGGTATGAATGTACATCCGTATATACCTCAAGTAGACAATTGGACAGACCCGAACAGGTCCTGCCGGCTAGAGCAACCTGTTACGCAGCAGGTCCCCACCTGCTCCTTCGCCACCAACATTAAGGAGGAGACGAACTGCTGCATGTACTCCGATAAGCGCTCCAAGCTGGTCTCCTCCTCCGAGGTCCCTTCCTACCAGAGGCTGGTCTCGGACTCCTGCCCCATCGAGAACCCCGAGGTCCCCGTCCCCGGCTACTTCAGGCTCAGCCAGACCTACGCCGCCGGGAAAGCCCAAGAGTACAATAACAGCCCCGAAACGAGCTCCACTGTCATGTTACAGTTAAACCCGCGCGGCGCCTCCAAGCCGCAGCTCGCCTCCCAACTTCCCCTGGAGAAGAAGATGAATGAGAACCCGGCCGGCGGCGGAGGAGGAGGAGGCGGAGGCGGCGGCGGAGGAGGAGGCGGCGGCGGCAACAGCCACCACCCGGACAACTCCTCCAAAGTGGCCCAAGTCGAGAGCCCCGAGCCCAAGTCCGCGCTCCAGGACGACAGGAGCTGCCTGGCCGAAGCCTCGGTCTCCAGCCCGGAAGCCCAGGAGAAGGAAAGCAAAGGTCGGTATGCCTCACGCAGCCAGGCACGAACTTGGGGGGGTGGGAGACCCTGGGGGGGGGAAGGAGGAGGACTGGGGCGCGCCGGTCTCCTCAGACCGCCTCAGGTCGTGCTTCAGCGCAGCCATGGTTGTTCAGGGAGGAAAGAGGGGGGTCTTCTCCTCTCTCCACCCCCACCCCTCTTTCCTCTGCCTGGCTGCTGCGGATGCTGGATTCCCCTTGGCTTCTCAGCAAAGGGGGCGGAGGGGTGGGATCTCTTGCCCCAGCAGTGAGGCCAAGCCCTCGCCCCCCGACTCTTCGAGGGGGACCCCCGTGCTCGGATCCTGCCCTAGAGGTTTCTCTTGGCTTTGGAACAGACCGCCTCCCTCAGTGCCTGAACAGCACCTTCCCCAAGGCTGTGGTGGTCGCACGGCAGCCGAGTCCCTCCAGGGTCACGCTGGGACCAGGTCTTTCCGCTGGATCTTCTCATCATCTGATTGCTAAACATAAATAGTCCAGATCAAGGTGCTTTAAAAAAAAAGTGGGGGGTGGTCGGATGGGATGCCGCAGAGCTGTACAAACTTTGAAGGAGATGGACCTTCAGAAATGGCCCTTTCTTTGCCAGCCCCTGCCGCCCAAGACGGTCAATAATATATCTGAGATAGCCTAGCTTTTGTCTCCAAGTGTCCACTATGATTGGGAGGTTGATTTTGTTTTGGTTTTTTAAATTTTGGTTTTAAACGAAGGGGCAGCATGTTGATTTCATTGTCCTTAAAGGAAGGGAGGGGGTGTCCAAGGAGTCCTTTGTAGTGGGGTAATGTAACATGGCAGAATAGCGAAAACGGGGTGGGTTGGGGGTGAATGGCCTGAGGACATTTCACCTTTGCAAAGCCTGCTATGAGCCTTAGATTGTTCTGTACACACGAAGCGGATGCGAAACAATTGCAGCCTTGCAGACAAACACTAAAATAAGCCTTAGGACAAAAATTTGCCCGTAATGTGAGGAGAATACAATATTCTCACGGGAAAACGGGGTGGGGAAATAGAATATGGTTCCTATTTGGTGGTGTTTTCGTTTTTCTTTTTTTATTTTCTTTTTTAAATATCCTGGCGTTACCTGGGGGCAAAAGGCCACCTGATTTTCTGGCTGTGTGTTTGATTGCGAGGGTGAGAGTCTCTGTCAAAATGCTGGTTTTCTCCACAGAGCCATTTTCTAAGTAAGGGGGCATCTATGGCGTGGGTCGGACTCGCTATAACGTGAGCACTGGCATATGGCAAGGAGAATATTGTTCCATCCATTGAGAACTAGCCTAGATGTGTATGTTGTCGTCTGTAGAATGTGTCAGATGACGCACACAAATGCTGTAGAAACAATCCCGAGGATGGCACGGAATGGTGCTGGCATTGTTTAATTCGAATCTGGGAGGAATATTCGTTTTTTGGGGGGCAAACCCCGCATTACTCCAGTTGTGCACACCTCCTTTAAGCAATGTTTAATACCCACAAGACACCATATCTGCCAGACACAATGGACATGGGTTCATGGCCAAGGGTACACTATAACAGACTGAGGTTATTTTTATTTCCCTTTCTTTCTATTTTGTTTTTTTCTTCCTTCCTTCCTTTCTTCTCCTTCGATTTTGCTAGAGGAAATCAAGTCTGATACTCCAACCAGCAATTGGTTAACAGCAAAGAGTGGGAGAAAGAAGAGATGCCCCTACACTAAGCATCAAACACTGGAATTAGAGAAAGAGTTCTTGTTCAATATGTATCTCACTCGAGAGCGCCGCCTAGAGATCAGTAAGAGCGTTAACCTCACTGATAGGCAGGTCAAGATATGGTTTCAGAACCGCAGAATGAAACTCAAGAAGATGAGCAGGGAGAACCGAATCCGAGAACTGACCGCTAATCTGACCTTCTCTTAAACCGTTCACCTGGGGGCTGACCACGAGTCGAGACACAAGCCCAGTTACCACCAGTTGTTATCCATGTAGGGAAGACTTGGGGGGGAGAGAAAACAAACAAACAAAAAACTACATCCCTTGGTACAATTCCATTTTTTTTTAACTTTCTGATAGAATGTGATTTTTTGTCATTCTTTCTAGTGCTTACAAGTGTCTATGTATGTTCCTACGACGAGTATATATGTATATATATAATTAAAAAAGGAAGTCTAGCACGTGTAATTTATTATTATTATTATTTTCTCATAGTAATGCAGGGTAAACGCTGATTGAACACGGTCATTTTGGTCTTAACTTATTGGACTTGTCGAACATCCAGAAAATGTGACTTTTTCATGTTGTTTTTTTTAAAAAAAATAAAACTAACCACGTGGTATTTATGTGGGGGGGGCGCTAGGACACGGGCCATGACATTTTGACGATATAAAATATTTTGGAATTATTATTTTTTTTAAGAAAAAAGGGGGGATCCTCGTGGGGGAGGGACAGGAATAAAGAAAGAAAGAAAGAAAGCACATTTTATGATGTTAACTCTCTTCTCCTTCCGTGTGCGTCCCATGTGTCCTTCGAGCGATGGAATCTTCCATTCTTCCTCGAGTGTATACGTTCTATTCCCCCCCCCCTTTCCCCTTGTGGTGCATACGTGGAAATCTTAGTCGTATAACAAGCAATATGTCTTCTTCGTTGTGCATGTCCTATTCGCATGTATAATGCAATAAACTCTGTAAAGTCATGAGGTTCCTTTGGTCTTTCGAGAAAACTAATCCACCCCACGACCAAGGTCGTACAGCTTGAAGGCCTCCGGTCCCTTTTTTTCTGTCCGAGGGTCTTTCGTGCCGGTCAGCGAAGTCCTGCATTTTGGAAGGCAAAAGAGGCCGATATGGTGCGCACCGACTATCTTGAATCCTTGTGAACTGTAAGGTCGGGAGAAAAGAGCCGAGAGTTGCGCATTAAAGGGCCTGAGAAGTTCCAAAAATGCTTGTAAAAGCCATATTACGACCTGACCCGGACGCCCTCGTCCTAGCCACTCGTAAAGGGTAAGCGAGTCGAGTCAAATAAAAAGACATAAAGCCGGCTTCAGGCCCCAAGCAGGTAATTCTGAGACTGCTTATCCAAATGATATGTAGACTCAAAGCAACCAACCAACCAAGAAAACAAACAAACCCATATCCATCATTGAGAAAAACCCACCCTGCGGACAGGAATTTTGGTCGCATTTGCGCTTTTGGCTTCTTTGAACACGTTCTCATAGTTTTGGAAAGGAAGGGAAACAGCCCGGGAGTGGCTTCTGAAAGCCTTGTGAAAAATCAAAGTAGATCTGACCCAGGCCTTCCCCGCTTTGTAACCCAGAAGAGACCCCGAGTCGCCCTGGAGGATCGTTAAGCTACGTCGAGGTCTCCTTCACCTTTTTCGGGTTTCTCCAGCCGCCTCTTTCGCCCCTGCCGTTCTGCTGTTGATTTCTGTTTTGTTTGTTCGAGGTTAGCACACATCAAGGACATGACGTTCACCAGTCCCTAACCCTTGTATTCCGGGGAGAGATTGGGGGGAGTGGGGGGGAGAAAAAGACCGGATGGCCAACCGCTACTTTCGGAGGCGAGAGGTGGGTGGGGTAGAGGGGGGGGGAAAGCGAGAGGGGGTGAAAATCCGGAGCAGAAACGGCGTTTAAAAGGAATTTGCAAATGAACGTGACTTCCCAAACTGAAGTCCAAATGCTGGGAAATCCCTTCAACCTTCAAACCAGGGGCTGGGAAGCGTAGAACGCCTCCCCGCCTCCTGCGCCGGGGAAGCCGGCCCCTACCCAAGAGCAAACGCCGCCGCTCGGCTTGGAGACCAGGAAATGGCCCAGGAAACTCGCTGGGAAATATTGGCTTTTCTTAATGACACCCAGGCAGTCCATAAAGGAACCGGTGACATCACATTCGAGGATACCCCCACCCCCCAATATTCTTGGAGAGATTGTGAGTTGTAAACGCGTGCTTTCCAGGAGGCCCTTCCGTAGACAGCCGAGTTGTGTGTACCTCTAATTCCTGTCTATGAGTCTTTGTGTGCGTGCACCTACACACCAGTCTTAGAAGCCTGTACAATATGTTTGATGTGCCTATGTAATCCTGTCTGTCTTTGCGCATGGGTTGAGCTGTGCGGGTGTGTGTGTGTGGGGGGGGGAAATGGATCCACGCCTTGTTTTTTTCGTACAGATTGCGAAGTGGACGTTGTCGCTTCTACATAAAACGGACTTCTTCGCCCATGTGTCCAATGTTCATCACTGAGTCGATTTTGGTTGTATTTTTTTTTAATGATGTTTCTCTGGGGAGGGGGGGGGAGGTGGCCCTAGGGCTGCGGTTCTGAACGATGCCTTCTGGAAGGGGGTGCTTCAGAAATCCAAGGGAAAAGCACACACACACGCACGCACACACGCACACACCCCAGCTCCGGATCTCTGTAATGAAGACGAGGGAGTGTGTGCAAATGTACTCAGGTATGTGAAGGCGGCTAGATCTTGCATCGGTACATGGATAAGGACACAGACATGAAAGATGCAAAGGGGTGGGCGTGAGGCTCCTCTGTGTAAAGCTCGCCGTGTGTTTCTAAACCGAGCCAGGGAGAGAAGCTTTCCAGGAAATTTCGGAGAGGAGCGTCCGGCAGTCACGAAATCGTTAGGGATTGCAGGTCTTTCTTTTTTAAGAGAGAAAATCAGGTCTGCTCTCTTTGCTGGGGGGGTGAGGTGTCTTTTGTTTTCTTCCCAGCCGAGCTGCCGGTGCGATTTCATTCCCTCCCCATACAAACACACCCACTCCCCAAGCCCGGCTCCTCGAGAGTCAATAAGAGACGCTGGGGGAGGACGAGGAGCCCACGCCGATGTCCAACCTGGGCGAATTGCCTGGCAGTCTCCTCCGGATCCTCCGCGCCTCTCCCCGAACAAATATCCCCCTCCTGGCACGTCCAGAATAAAGGTGGTTCCAACAGACCGAGTGTCGAATCCTTGAATGGTTATGGGGGGGGGGGGTGCGTCTGTGCGTGACGGAGGGCGCGGGCGAGATTTGTACCCAGGAACTAAAGGGGGGGCTGGAGAGAAAAAAGATTCCCACTAGCTACTTGTCTGTCCAGGCTCCCTTGCGCAAACCCCGGAGACCCAATTTAAGTAGTGCAATCTGGACTTCCTTCCTTCCTTCCTTCCTTCCTTCCTTAAGGGCCTGGAAGGGAGACTTCCTGCCCCGTCTGAACCCAAACTTTCCACCCCCGGGTCCGGGCTTCATGTCAATCCTACAGGCGAGGGGGAGGGGGAGGGGGAGAGAGACCGACTTCTTTCTTCTCCTTTTTTTTATACCGCGTGTGCCATCCGTCCGTTTTATTAGGGACACACATTAATCTATAATCAAATGCACCTCATAAAAATTTTATTGAAAGGCATAAAATCATTGCGGAGAGGTCTTCCACCTGTTTTAAAACAACACAACCGGCAGCTCTCGCTCGCTCTCTCCGCCTGGCTCTTTCGCAATCACTCCATCCTGATCTATTCCAGTGTTTCCTTTTTTAAAGAAAAAAAGGGAAGCGGGAAAGGGAAGGAGCTCCGGAGAGATGGCCCTTCACCCAACCACCCACCCCCAATTGTGGTGCTTCTCGTTTTCTTTTTACTGTAGCATTTCCCCGTTTTACGAGGAGTCGTGATAGACTTCGAGGAGGAGGAGGAGGAGGAGGGTGGGTTTGCTTTGCTTTGGGCTTCTTTGGCGGGGGG
>NW_015165302.1:200032-207379 GCF_001447785.1 Gekko japonicus | reverse complement strand
TCTGGCTGGCTTCTGCCCCCCTCACCTCCGCGTGGGGACTTGGAGGCCGTTCGGAGGAAGCCCTTTTGCGCTCGGGGCCGGTGGCGGAGAAACGAGTGGCAGGAGTCACTCCAAGGAGGTGAAGAAATAGTCCCCCCCCCCAACTTGCTGCTGCTGCTGCGGAGCCACGCCCGCTTGGAGTCCCGCGGCGAGGGACGGGATCCCGGGTTCGTCCTCCTGTTGCAACGGAGAAAGAAGCGAGAGGGGTGTGTGTCTCTCTCTCTTTATTCCCCCCCGCCCGTTATTAATCGAGGGGGGGCGGGTGTCTCCCCTCTTGGGCGGGCGGGGATGTCTCCAAATAAAATAATCGCGGCCCCCTACCTCTGCGCCCCCACCGCTCCATTTAGCGGATTGATTTACTCCGAGTATTGGTAAATATGATCACGTGGGCGGCGGGGCCAATGGCTGAGGCGGGCAGCCCGCAAAATCCTGGGATTGTTCTGCGGGCCGGGCGATCCTCGACACTGCTCGGAGTCACCTATTTTGCCTCCTCGCCCCCCCCTCCCCGTATGCCGGCCCGACATGTCTTCCAGCGGCGCCCTGAGTAACTACTATGTCGATTCTCTGATAGGCCATGAGGGCGAGGAAGCCTACGGAGGCGGCGGCGGCGGCGGCGGCGGCGGGGGGAGCGGCCGGTTCCTGTCAGGGGGTCCCCACCACCCCCAGCCCAGCCCCCGGGCGGCCTCAGGTGTGCTGGCCGAGGGCTCGGACTTCGCCTCCTGCAGCTTCGCGCCCAAGTCCGCCGTCTTCGCCGCCTCGTGGTCGGCCGTCCACCCGCAGCCGTCGGCGGCCATGCCGGGCATCTACCACCCCTACATGCCCCAGCCCCACTTGGGGGGGCCCGGCGAGGGCGGCGGCGGGGGAGGCAGATACGTGCGCTCCTGGATCGAGCCCTTCGCCTCCTCCTTCCCCAGCAGCCCCAGACATGGCGGGCACAACGCCGGGGCGCCCCCGGGCGCCGCCGCCTCCTCGGTCGCCGGGCGCCACTACGGGATCGTCAAGCCGGAGACCGGCTCAGCAGCCGCCTCCTCCTCCTCGGCCTCCAACGCCGCCGCCGCCGCCTCCAGCGCCGCCGCCTCCTCTTCCTCTTCTCCTTCCAAAAGGACTGAGGGCGCCCAGCCCAGGGAGCCGCCGGCGGTCCCCCCCGGCGCCGGGCCCGAGTACTCCTGCAACCCTTTCCTGGCAGAAGCCCGCGAGAAGCCAGCCCTGGCTGCGGCGGGCAACGGCGCTCCAGCCGGCCCCCTCCCCAGCGCCGCCGCCGCCGCCGCCCCCAGCAAGCCGACCTCTGCCTGCAGCCGCAACCCCAGCCCGAGCAGCGACCCCCTGAAGGAAGAGAAGCAGCACCAACTCGACCCAAGTAAGTTGTTCTTTGGAAAGGGAGAGCGCGCGAGCCGGCGAGAAAGGCCCGGGATCGCGCCCGCGTTGATTTATTGCGCCAACCGGCCCGGCTCCCAATGTGCAAAACTGATAGTTTTACTAACCTATAAAAACGTCTCGCCGCCCCAGCCCCGACGCGAGCCTCTACGAGCACCCATAAAGAAAAGAGAGGCTCCCCCGGAACCACGCGCCGCCCTCCCGGAGACGGGCAGCAGACGGGGCCCGGGCCCGGGCCGGCGCTTTTATGGGCAGGCGGCGAGCAGGCGGGCCCTCCCTTTACTGCATTTAACGACCCCTCGCCTCCCTTCCCTTCCCTGCCGCAGCCACGCCGGCCCGCTTCACCTCCCGAAACGCTAACCTCCCCCCTCCCTTCTTCCTCCCCCCCTTTCTTTTATCTCTCTCTCTCTCTTCCCCCCCCCGTCCCCTCTTTCCAGATAACCCGGCCGCCAACTGGATCCACGCGCGCTCCACCCGCAAAAAGCGCTGCCCCTACACCAAATTCCAAACCCTGGAACTGGAAAAGGAATTCCTCTTTAACATGTACCTCACCCGGGACCGCCGGTACGAGGTGGCTCGGATTCTAAACCTGACCGAGAGACAGGTCAAAATCTGGTTTCAGAACCGGCGAATGAAGATGAAAAAAATGAACAAGGAGAAAAACAATAAAGGGGACTAGCGCCTGGGTGGTGTGAGTGGCGATGGAGGTATGAATGCACGTTTGTCTGGTCTGTACGGGTGTGTTGGAATGCGTGCCTCTCTGTGTGCGCGCGTGTGTATGTGGAATGCACTGGGGTTTCTCTCAAGGCGCACACACACGACTCTGGATAGTAATTATTGTTAATATTATTATTTTCCCCAGGCGCATTGGCTCAGAACGTTAAACTGATCTGGTGGTTATCTTTATTCTGATTTACGGTAGCAGTGAATGTGGTCTGTGTCAGGTATTTTTTTGGAGAGGAAGGGGGGCGGGAGGTCTCTACCTTGCTGGAGAGCGTCTTTCTGAACTTTCTTTTTCGCCCTCTCCCCCACCCACCCCAATTCCCTTGTTTATTTTCAAGATATTGTGGGTTGCACGTGGTGGTGGGGGGGGGGGAAGGGTGCCGTTATCTAAAATTAAATGTTGGACAATGCTTTTTCCAAGGGACCTAGTCTAGAGCGAGGGAGTGTACCCCCTCCCCCCAAAAATTAGAAAAGGCAAAAATGACGACGAAGACAGTAGTATTGGATGATAATCAGGATTCCTTTGGTGGTGGTAGCCCGTGATCCAGAATTTCCCGAGGGAAAAAGGGAAAGAAAAAAAAAAGAAACCGTCTTCCTCCCCGATTCTCTCCTGCACATTTTGCTTGGCAAGGGACAAGAAGGACGAAAAGGAAAGCCCCTTCCTTCCTCGTGGCTGCACTAGATTGAGCGCCGGGCCCAGATGCAGCGGTCCGTTTCGCCATACCTGAAATCCTACCTAAGGACATACTTCTTTTTTGTAACGGTGATAATAAAAGTTGGTGGAATAAAATGAAGATTTTTCTCCCGCCCCCCCCCCAAAAAAAAAAGAATGAGGGGGAGGAGAGGGGAGGAGGTTGGGAAATGCTTTTGTTGTTTGCATGTTTGGACTGTGCCGGGCGGAAACAGGCCGCGCTCGAATCGCTCCGGAGCTCGGATGAAACCCCCCCCCTCCCCCACACACACACCAAAAAGACAGGGAAGTATTTCTAGACGGATTTACTCTTTCGGTGATCAGGAAAACTCTTCGCAAAGCAGAGGGTTTCTACTGGCTCCAGAGAGAAGGAGCAAGCGGTGTCTCGGTCGGGAGGCCTTCAGTCGCTCTTCAGCCTGGAGACTTTTCTCTGCCGAAGCCTGCTCTAGTTGAACCTGAAGCAGGCCTGGGGTAGTTTCCCAGGAGCTGGGCTGGGACAGGAAGGTGGTTCTAGATCCACACTCGACCTTTCGACATAGGTGGAGAGGGCGACGCGGTTCTAGATCCACACTCGACATAGGTGGAGAAGCCAGGGCACAGAAAAAAATCCGGCTTCTAGACCGCTGCCCGCGACCTTCTCTTCTGATAAGGGCCTCATGAACTTTGATTTGCATTTGTACATGGCGGGTAGTTTATGGCCTTTGGAGGTACAAAGCCGGGTTGTGTCCCCCCCCCCCACCCCTCCCCCTCTCTCTCTCACACACACACACATCCCAGAGATGCAGCTAGGCAATTTCAGCTCCGAGAATCTGTTCGGCAGGTCGAGACATCTTCAAACAGGGTTGACGCGTAGTGATTAAAGCTGCCTTCCCGGTGCCCTTTGGAAACAGCGCTCCCCCCTCGCTACTTTTAAAAAATTTAACTTGATAGACAGGAGTCTGTTGGACACGGTCTCCTCCGCCAGTGCTTGAAATGGGTATTTAATAATATGCCCTCTTCCATTAAACATTTATGAACATTTACGACCTCGGCCAAGTGGTAGGAAAGGAGCTTTTGTTTGAACAACAGCCAGTGTTTGGGCCGTGCGGACGCATTGAGACAGACCCGTCTGGCGCTTTCGAGGTCCGATTCGAGTGCCGGCGCCCGCTTACCCTCCGCTCGGGCAACGGATGGGACTTCGGAGTGGTTGGACGGTGCCCACTGTGCAGACACAGCACAAGTACACGGAATTTATGGATAACTGGGGCGGGGGAAAGGAAGGGAAGGAGTTCCCGAATTAGTTGGAGAAAATCGAGGCGGGTTATTGCGGTGAAATTAAAGACTCTACAAAACAAGCTGGCCGCTCACGACAATGTGAAAGAAGACTTAACTGTGAAGGACAACAGCGGCAGAGACCTGACCTAGGGGCCCTGTTGGGTCTGTCGATGCTATCTCCCACACACACACACACAACAGTGATAAAGGCCTCGGAGAAAGGTGTTGTCTTCGCCTCCCCATTCATGGCCAGCTCTCCCTACCTATCATTCTCCCCCCCCCCCTTTTTTTAAAGAACAGGAAGAACCGAGCCGCCATAAAACCATTGAGAAGGCTAGACGTCTGGACTTAATGAGTTTATGATATGCAATGGCTACCCCCTCCCCTTTCTTTGAGACTCATCTTATTTTGATGTTTGTGTTTGTCCGGAGAAAACACCCCTGCAGACAAAACCCAGGTCCTAAAAACCTGGACTATAAATTTCAGTCTGCCGCCGGAGGAGCCCAAAGAAGAGTCAAGGGGAGCGGGAGAGGCCTGTAAAATGTCGAGAGGATCAAAAACCCATCCGGGTGGGTTTGGGCGCCGTTTTGGAAAGGCAGGAGTTTCTTTCTTTCTTTCTTTCTTTTTTGGAAGTCATGAATTAGGTTACGGACGTGTGGCCACAGAAAGGCTGGAGCGGGGCCTCTTCAGCGGGGATTTAGACCTTGGAAGGAACGCCCCTTGGGAAAGGAGGTTCGAGTCCCACTTGAGACGGAAACTCGTGTAAACTTGCCGCGGTTTCCTCCCCAAGTCCAGGTTTATTGATTGCAAAATGGCACCGTAGAGCGAGCTGTGTGGCGACAGGGACACCCTTTCCAATAAACGGTTTTACTACTTGTTTTTACTAGCGGAGCCTCCATGCCCTGGGTGGATGAGGAAGGTGGATATCTTTGAACCCCCAGATTAATAAGCACGGGAGAGAGAAATTTGACTGGGTCTTGCAGTGAGGAATAGAATGAAATAGGCAAGTTCAAGGCAGGAGGCTTATGAACCTGAGAACAAAAATCTGAACAAACGAAACAGAGCCGCAGCCCTAAAAACACTTTCCTGAGAGTAAGGCCCATGGAAGAAATTCAGATTTACTTCTGAGTAGACAGGTTTAAGCTCGTTTTCTAGCGGTAGGGGAGTCACACGACCTATATTATAACAGCAATGTTTCAAAACCTTTTTCAATTTATTAAGCGCAGATGAAAGAATGAACTCTGTGCCCTTAGTTAACTAGGATCGACACTGCATCTGCGTTGCGAGGAACGCCCTGTCACTCAAGATTTAGGAAGGTGTGCCCAGGGTTTTATTTGTCAATAGTATTTGTAAATGCTTTCTAATAATTGCACGCTCAGTGAAGGTTCTCCCCCCCCTCTTTTTTTTGCATTACTTACTTAGTCATCCTTAGCCGACTGAAAATAAATGTTTTTTGGAAACAAGCAACCTTTCGACAACAACTCAAGAGTCAAAGCTAATGCATTCCCTTCAAATCCTCTGTAGAAGGAACACTATTCGTGAAGCGCCACCGGATTGAGGGTCAAGATTTCATGCCGCCACTAGAGGACGGTGTTGCTCCATTTTCTGTCGTTCGAGACCGTCATTTTCTTTTTTCGGTCTCTGAGCACGAATTGTGTGTTGATTAAATATGTACAGGGTGGGGGGTTTCTTCCACAGAAATTCTATGAATTTGGTGTTTGCAGCCAAAAATAAATGAGCACGACCTAATGAGGGATCTTTACTACGATCAAATTAATTCACTCGGGAACTGTGCGGCAGTCAGCACTTCTGAAAGTGGTCCCCCCCCGTATTAATTTGCTTATGACGCTACATTCGATTATTACAAACCAGAGACTTGTTAAATGTGTGCGTGTGTCTGGACGAGGTCAGGCCGTTTTTAAAATATTTAAAATATCAACAGGAAGCTCAACATTAAAATTCTTTCCCAGCGTTTTCACAACACAGACACGCACACGCGCACTCACATAGAAGGAACGATCATTTTCAGTCCAAACGCTTATGGCAATAGTAACGGAAACAGTTTATTTTGTGGATAATTATTATTCTATTTTTCCACACATTGTTTTTGACTGGGTCTGACATATTTCTGGTCTGTTCTTGCAAAACCTACACAAGCATCAAATAAAATATTTTTCTTTTTCTTTTCACCAAGGAATCACCACAGGAGGAAAGGTAAGTTGTTTTTGTTTAAAAGGGTCTCCTTACAAAACAAAAAACCTCACCAACCTATTTATAGTTTAGCACATATGTGTATCATAGACAGAAAACCCAAACTGTCACTAGTACTTTAACAAATAATAGTAATTATTTTTTTTTAATGGAAGGCTGAAAAAAGAAACAAGTTCTCATTCTTGTAGAACCCATCGCTTCCTATATATAATGAATGTATACATATAAACGTATATCTATATATGTGCGTGCGTAAGAATGCATCTCGTTCAACAGGAACAAAAGGAGTTTCTGCGGCCTTAACCGTTAACCTTGTATTTGGTTTTTGTCCTCTGACCCGTGGGGCATTTTGCAGTAAAAACAAAAGCACAGTTACGTTTCTGAGCAAAATGCATTTATTTTCGAAGTTTACGGTTAAACACAGGCAAGTTCTCTTCGAGGTAATATAATTATAATTCTTTAGCTAGCCCAAGCAAATTAAACCAGACGACATCTCTGACGCCGCCACTGCAGGTTCCAAAAAGACCACCCTAAGGGAAGTCCAGGTGGGGTTTTATTTTATTTTTTGGGGGGGGGGGATTCTGCAGTGAGGCTTTGCTCCGATAAATCTGAAGTCGATGCAACAGTTGTGGAGTTTAAATGGCCAGGCCTTGGTTATTCGAGTTCTCCGAGCAGGACCGGTCCTTCGTCCGCAGTGAAGACAAGGTGCTCAAGGCAAGGCCGGCGCCTGGCAGAAAGAGAATGCCGCACACTCTCCGTTCTTCTGGCCTGCGCCTTTTCTACGCCATTGAAGAAAGGACAGGGATCCGCAGCCCTGCAAGCACGGTTGGTACACTTCGAGGTTTTAAGAGGAGTGCCTGGGGGCGGGAATTCTCCCTGCCCTCCACCCCTGAAAACAGTGTCCTCGTCCCCACTGAAAGATCGCCTGTAGAATTAGAGGGAGATTATTTCTTTACTAAGCAGGATCGGCCTTCCGGGGAACAAGAGTGTACATTTTCTTTCACGAGGAAATTCGGTTAGGACATGCTGGGGGGGGGGGGGGGACCACCGTTTTC
>NW_015165302.1:198250-200017 GCF_001447785.1 Gekko japonicus | reverse complement strand
GCACAGCACATATAAAAGCGCACACAGCAGGGAGAGAGAGAGAGAGAGAGAGAGAGAGAGAGAGAGAGAGAGAGAGAGAGAGAGAGAAAGAGAGAGAGAAAGAGAGAGAGAAAGAGAGAGAGAAAGAGAGAGAGAAAGAGAGAGAGAAAGAGAGAGAGAGAGAGAGAAAGAAAGAAAGAAAGAAAGAAAGAAAGAAAGAAAGAAAGAAGTTAGAATTCATGCCACCATATTTTCGCCAAATTGTCCTACATATGCTCAGAAAGGCGGTGGTATTTGTTTGTGGAGATCGAATTCTGATTATTTCCCTTGCACTTGGATATCAGAATCGCTCCCCTGAAATATGTTACTAAGTCCTCTCCCTCCCTGGGTAGGCCCACTAGTTATTGCATCCCGGAACAGGTCCGGACGAGACAGCCTGCTCCCGCGAAGGCTGATCAGCCTCTCCATTTCTAACAATGAAAGGGGGGGGGGTACTCGCTTGGATCCCTGTGAGGCCCGACCCGACCCCGAGTCCTTTGCACGCCGCCATGTCCCGTCCCCCCTCCAGCGAAGAAAAGCCCGGCCTTCGGCGTCTCTGGCGAGGAAGGAAGCGCTTTCCAGCCGAGCAGCGGCGCGTCAGGTACAGCCCTCCGGGCCCCGGCTAAAGTACTGGGCGCTCCTGCGGAGAGCCTCTCCCTTCCCTCCCCAGTTCCTGGTTGCAGCTCCCGACCTCGAGCGAGGCGAGGCGGCACCCACCTACCAAGCCAATATTATTATTATCCACCCCCCACCCCCCCCCCCACGCGGCCCTCGCTTGGTTAATGACGTCCACCCAGGGCGAAATGATGGAAAGACTATTCATGGGCATGATTTCCATTAAGTATCAATTAATCTGGGAGCCGCAGCCAAGCGCGCCCTGCGTCAAGGGGGAACGGGCGTCTCATTTGCAGGCGGCCTCCTGGCCTGAAACCTCCGCCCCCTCCGGATTGCCCCCGCCCCCATTCTCCCTCCCCTCCCCCCGAAAATACAGAGACCCAGATCCCGATCTGGCAGGACCGGCTGCCTCCGAGAGAGACCCCCCCCCCCCCCCCCCTCGCAACTTCCTGGCAAGTCCCCGCGGCTCCCCCCTCTGGCGCTGGGCTCTGCCTGGGTTCTCTGCCGCCGCCCCTGTCCCCGGAGATGGTTTGTGACCTTCCGGGCTTGCCGGTTACCGATCCCGTTGGAGCCAGGGGGCCGTGTCCTCCCCGCTTCCACAGCGATGGCCAAGGCGCTCCTCGCCTCCCTTTCCACCTTGCCCTTTGACCTGGAAAGGGAAGTCCCTCTTTCCTAGCTCTAAAGGCGGGCTTCGGAAGGAACACTTTGCACATGTGCAGAGGTACACGCTCTCGAGGTCTTAACAGGCGGCCTAGAACCCAGTCTGGGGCCTTGGCTTCGGGTCCTCCTTCCCTCCCCCGGGGGGGGGGCAAATATGTTTTCCTCCACGCTGCTCTCTCCACCCACCCCCCAACCGCCTCGGGCTGGGCGCTGGGGGCGGGGGTTGCCTCCAATGGAACCGCCGAATCCGGGCCTGGCTGTCCGCCTCGCAGCCCCAGCCTGTTCTTTTATCCGGCCCGGATCTCTGCGCGTCTCTCTCGGCTCAGTGGCTCGCGGAGAAGAAATGGGCGCTTCCAAGCCAGTGCGCGCAACGCTGGGGGCCTGAAGTGGAGGCGGGAGGGGGGGGTTGAGGCTGCCAGTCTGGGCAGCCGGTGGAGGAGTTTGGCTGGCTGGCTGACTGGGTGGGAAGGGTTT
>NW_015165302.1:183076-197566 GCF_001447785.1 Gekko japonicus | reverse complement strand
GCCGCCGCCCCCCTGCCCGGGCCCGCCTTGTCCCGGGGAGCCGGCCAAGTTTTACGGATACGAGCACTTGCAGCGACAGGCGCTTTTTACGACGCACCAAGAGGCCGAGCTGGTCCACTACGCCGACTGTAAATCCTCCGGCGCGAACCTTGGCGAGGACCCAGAGCGCTTAAATCAGGGCGCGTCGGCGACTCCCCTCTTCCCCTGGATGAGACCGCAAGGTTGGGCGCCGGCCACAGGCCCTCCCTCGGGCACGCTGCCCCTCTCGCGCGCGCTCTCGCTCGCTCTTTCTCTCCCTTTCTCTCTCGCTCGCTCCCTCCCTCTTTCTAAATATAAAATACGGCAAATATAATATACACATGACGGTGGCTGTTCTATCCCCCTCCCCTTAAGACTGTGTACAAAACTCCTTTCCACTTCGAGCTGACCCCCAGGCCGCCACCGATTCTCCGGGCCAGCCCCAAAGCGCTTGAGAACGGTGGCATTGAACAGCCCCCTCTCGCCCGCCTTCCTGTGTCGCCTTAGTTTACTTGATCCACCTTGGGCAGGGCCTAGGAGCGACCCCCGTCCCTAGGCACATAAACAGTTTGACTGGAGTTCCCGGATGAGACCACTAGGTTGAACGGGGAGGCCAAAGCCCCCCCCCCCTTTCTTACAGCTCTTACCGGGCTTACCCTCGAGTTACTGTGCGTAGAATGAGCCTTTGGCTTTGGAAAGACCAGAAAGAGGTCCTCCTGAACAAACTGGCCCGAGACCACGCAGGTTTACACGCGTAAAGTCGTCGTTTCCCCCACCCCGTTCCATTGACTCCTAGAAAGTGAGCGCCAAGGAAGACTCCCCCCACCCCCCAGACTTATTTCCGTGTCCTGCAAATCAAGTTAGCGAGCGTCTTGATGTCTTCTTCTTTTTAAACGCTGTGTGTGTGTGTTTTATTCCCCCCCCCCTCCTCCCAAAAATGCAGCAGCTCCTGGTAGGCGGAGAGGAAGACAAACATACAGCCGCTTCCAGACTCTCGAGCTGGAGAAGGAGTTCCTTTTTAACCCTTATCTGACCAGGAAGAGAAGGATCGAGGTCTCTCACGCTCTGGGACTCACCGAGCGGCAGGTCAAAATCTGGTTTCAGAACCGGAGGATGAAGTGGAAAAAAGAGAACAACAAGGACAAATTCCCGGCGGCCCGGCCAGAGGAGAAGGAAGGCGGGGAGGCCAAGAAAGAAGCTCAGGAGGATCTCGAAGGCCGAGAGGATGGCCCGGCGGATTAAGGCGCTCCTCCTCTGAGCCTTAGCGAAGGACCATGGCACACACGGGGGGGGGGCGTCTCCTGGCCACCCTCCCCGCTTCTCAGGCACCTTTGACGCAAGGGTCCGACCTTGTCTTTCAAGCTACCTTAATGACATTTCTGCGCGCTATAGGTGAGAGTGGGTTTGATTTGTTCTTCTTTCCACCTCTCTGGAGTCCCTGCTGACGGGTTGCAAGTCTTTTTCTTCGCCTGGAATTTGATACTTTAAAAAGAAAAAGGGGGGAAAAAAACAACCCAGCAATTTTGTACGTGGTTTTCTTATGGGGGGGACTTTTCTCTTCTGCTCTAAGGACAAATTGTCAGATCTATTTTAGGAATCCAATCAGCCGAGTTTTGCACCTGTATTTATCTTTTTTTGGGGGGTGGAATCCTCTCCCTACTGATTATTTCTTTGTAAAGTAAATTAATGAAGAGATTTAAGTGATTTTTTTGAGGGGGGGAAAGGAAACTGCCTTATAATGAGACCTTTTAATTATCAGCCGCTGATCGAAATAAAACGAGGTGTTATCCCTGTGCAAACACAGTTGTGATCTCTTCTCTCTCTGCTTTCGCTGTCTTTTAGACACGGGAGGGTTCAGCCGAGATCTGCGTTGGGCGTTCAGAGCAGAGAATCTGAGCGCTACGACCCCGGAACAGGCACTCGGCGTTGGTTGCAGTTGCGCTGAATGCCTTTCCTCATTGTTCAGCCGGGGGAGGGGGATCAGGACCACTGGCCCCAATGGGAGACTGGGGGTCCCCAGGCCTTGGGAACAAGAACAGACCCTCCCCGGGTTCTCTGCAATGGCCGTCCGGTTGTCGGAAAGCCTGCAGATGTCTTTTCAAGTGTACCCCATAGGTGTTTCCTCCAGGTCAGCCTGTTAGAGAAGACGGGTTAAGCCTTGGGGATCGGTGGGCAGCGCCCGGGTGTCTAAGCCGTAACACTGTGGCCCTAGCTGAATGGATTGCGGGCTCAGATCCAGAGAATGCCGCCGGTGGTGATTCAGGCGGCTGTCCTGTACGCGCTTACAAGGGAGTAAGCGCCACTGTGCTCCACGGGCCTTATTTTACAGTAAACATGGGAAGAGCCTGCCTGCTCTGCCGAAAGCTTTCAGAAAAGCGCTCGCCTACTCGTGAGTAGGCTCCAGGGAACCTAGTGAGGTTTACTTTTCCGGCTCGCAAGGAAGCCACGGGGGGGGCTTCTCGGCTCGTTTTGCAAGATTATCTGCCCGCCGTTAGCCGAGATAGGCCGCTTGGAACCAGTCGTCGTCTGTCTCGGCACTAGAGCCCGGAGACGAGTCGCGTCGGCTCGGTTTCCTCGGTGTGTTTCTCGGGCCCTCTGCTAAGCCACGCTTCGAGTCGGGCTGCTCTCTGCTAGGCAAAGGCCTTGCCGGGGGAGGGCCGCGGCACAATCCGTCATCCATCCCGTATGCGAAGATGAGCCATAACTTGAAGCGTGTGTGCAGAGGCGGTTTGGATTAGAGACAAAATGGAAGTCTGCCTAGGAAGCATTTCTCATGCAAAACCGCACGTTAAACGTCCAGGATTTCCCAGAAATGCTGACGCCACGTTATAAAACCCTTCGATATAATAATTAATACTAATGCTGAGTTAACAGCGAACGGTCACGATAATTAATACTGACTGTTAGAGCAAACAGCAGTGCACTGGAATATCACTACCTGATAATATTATTATTGTTAATTTTAAAAAAACCGGTTCAGTTCAGCAGCAGTACTCTCCATTGTTATCTCCAGTATATGGACTGGTGCAACTGAGCTTGCCTGGACAAGGAGAAGTAGCTGTTCAGATGAATACAGCTCTGTGTATAACAATCAAACGACAAATATAGTTCTTAGTAGCTCTGGTAGCAATTTTAATCGTCCTGGCAGTAACAGTAACACAGCACTTATTTCCGGAGTGGTCAGATGCTTCACATACGTCACTAGAAATCCCTACAAGGTGGGCCATGTCATTATCCCCATAATACAGAGAGGAGGACTGAGCGTTTTTGCCAGTCCAGTGATCCCTCTAAGCCGAGTGAGTGTGAGCTAGCTCACAGTTTTTTAGCCTCCGGCTCACAGATTTCTGTCTTTGCTCAAGAATGATGGCTCCAGAGCAGACTAGTTTATGCAGTAGCCAAATCGCTCGCTCACAGCTTTAACACCAGTAGTTCACAAAGTAGAATTGTTGCTCACAAGACTCCACAGCTTAGAGGGACAGAACTGCTGGGAGTTTATAGGTTAACTACAGCTCCAAATCCTGGAATCATGAATAAAGGCTTAAAGCAGAAACGGAGCTGTTTTTTTAATTGCTTCTTCAAATATTGCAAGAAATTAATGGGTGAAGGGTTTTTTTATTGCTTCTGCAAATATTGCAAGAAATTAATGGGTGAAGGACAGCATTGTAGGAAAGGGAGAGGTAAATGTACTTCAAGGGACTTTAACCAAGGGTGTCTAATTCTCTGCTGGATTGTGACCACCTTGTGCAAATAAGGGAAGGCATCTTTTTCCTTACAAAAGACAGAGACATGAGCGGATTCTCTTCCATGGCTTTACAGGCAGTCTTGAGCAGTGTTCCCTCTAAGCTGTAGAGTCCTGTGAGCAAAAATTCTACTTTGTGACCTACTGGCATTAAAGTTGTGAGCGAGCGATTTGGCTACTGCATCAGTTACTTTGCTCTGGAGCCATCCTTCCTGAGCTAAGACAAAAATGTGTGAGCCGGAGGCTAAAGAACTGTGAGCTTGCTCACACTAACTCATCTTAGAGGGAACACTGGTCTTGAGTGCAATTCGCTTGCAGTCCTAGGCCTGGTTAAACCCCATTTTATTCAACGGGGCTTTCTCCCAGGCAAGTATTCTCGGGACTGGATCCTGAAGGATGATTCAGTGGCTCTGAGCCCTACAGTGAGGGGGACTGAGCAGACGAGTTTCCCCACACAATTGTCCCTCCCACTCCACCCGGTAACTCTCTCTTTCATTTTACCTTCTCCAGGGTTCTTTTCATTCCCGGCAACACTGAGAAGATGGCTTCTCAAACCGGTCTTATAATTCAATAAACTTCTAGCTCAAGAGGCTACTTGAGTGTGGCTGAGACGGACCTTAAAACGGATAGCAGTAGAAAAGAGTAACAGCCCAGTAGCTCCTTAAAAGACTAACCAGACATTCTTGGTGGGGTATATGAGCTTTCGTGAGTCACCGCTCACTTCTTCAGATTCATCATCTGTATCTGAAGAAGTGAGCAGTGACTCAGGAACGCCGATACCCTATCAAAATATTTTGAGAGTCCAGTGGCACCTTCAAGACCAACGAAGGTTTATTCAAGGTATGAGCTTTCCTGTGCCAAGCACACTTTTTCAAATACGCTTACCTGGAAATATTTTTATTACTCTTTAAGGTGCTACTGGACCCTTCCTCTTTTCTACCGCTACGGACAGACTAACACGGCTGCCCATCTTGACCTTAAAACGGCTGCTGTTTTCATGCACCAACCGAGAAGGCGGCCTTCTTTTTGAAAGAGCCACCACTCTGAGGTCCTCCTATTACACCGCAGGCAAAGGAGACTTTCGCTGGCTCCTGCCCAGGGAGGCCTGGGGAGGGTCCAGGAGGAAGAGCGAAGGAGCCTTTTGGCACACTCTTTTTTTTTTTTCATACACGACCAGGAAGTGACTTCTCAAAACAAGGAAGAGCGCTCCTGTGTAGGCACAGCCCCCCCTACCAGTGTATTAGTAAAACTCTCCGTAAGGGGGCCAAAACCTGAGCCCTTTTTATTGATTTCAGTGGGGGGGGGGTCAATTAAAAGGGCCTAGCAAGGAGGACCGACTGGGACTACGGCTGGGACTACTGTCAACCCCCCCCCCCAGTAGTGTTGGGGCAATGCTGTTTCTGCCATATTTACTCCCCCACCCCCCCAGCGCCCAGCAGTCCCCCTCCCTCTTGCTCCCCTTCCTGTATGGGTAAGGATACCATGCAGGGGAAGATGGAAAGAGAAGGACAAGAACCCCTTACTGCAGGAGTAGAAACAGAACTTAGCCCTTATCTAGAAATAGACCAGGTTAACATTTTATTATTATTGTTATGCCTGTGAGAAAGAACTAAAAATCTGGGGCCTACATTTTCAATGAAAAGCTAGGTCGTCTCTTCTGTGATGCACTCATTCTGTTAGGGCTGAAAGACACAATCCTTTTTTTGGGGGGAACCAGCAGCAGTCTAATTTCCGAGGCTCTTTCATAATTCCGCTGCATCCCCCCCCCAAAAAAAAAACCAAACTGAAGCGCCTTCCTTGGATCGCAGTGCCGCTAGGAGCGCCAGGGCGGGGGACACCAAGGCGCAGCGGAACTGCGGCAGAACTGGAGACGCAAACAATTTGGCGCAGGAATTTGCATAAATGCGGCAAAAAACCGCCCCGCGGTCAATTCGTGGAGGATCTAAGACCAGGGATCCTCCACCAACCAATGCAGAAGGCTCAGCTGTCGTTGTCATTTGGTAATATCAAGATTTTTAAAAGATTTATAAAACCAGATATATATATTCAAAATATTTCGATCGTTATATCGAAATTTGGAAGAACAGGGGTGACTTAAGGCCACCGAGGGTCTTTCTGCCCCGCAGGTCGAGGCCATTTTGAAGCGCTCCAAACAGACTAGCTATTGTAACCGGAACAAAGACATGATCGGGAATTATCTAATATCCAGTCCTGTGAACACGGATTTTTATTGGGGGGGGGGAGGTGTAGTAAAAGTGGACCACTTTTAAAAATATATTCTCTGGAAACCATTTATCCATGTACTTTACAATGAGAGAAATCAACACATTCATCTACAGATCGTAGCATCTAAGTAAACCGCAATGAATCGAATGCGCCACCGCCGGAGAACGCCTCGATTCCCTTAAAAGCCTCAATTTTGGAAACTGGTCTGGTCTCCTTTCTAGAATGCCTCCAACGCGGCCTTTTCAGACAATTGAAACCGACCCGTGTCCCCCTTAGGTGGAAGCCTCTAAAATCGCCAGAAGCCTTGTTCCTAAGTAGAAAGGAGAATCCCATAATATGAACTAGAAATATTCTTGGGAGAAATCGCTCGGTTGTAAAGGAGACCTTTGATTGACAACGGGATTTGGGGCCTCTGGAATTGGTGGCTGTACAGACAGAGGCCCAAACTGTGTCACTATGGGGATGGGGGAGAGGTAATGAAAATCCCCATCGCCCTTCCAAATAATGCCACTCTCCATTTAGAATACTTCGTCTGCCGGCCTCAGACCAGCAAAATGTCGACCAGCGTCCCAAGGTTTTGCTCTCCAACGGGACTTGCTCCTCAGTTAACAGAGCCGGGCGTTCCAATCTCGCAGGTTGGGGAGGAAACACAAAACACGGGAATGCGACCGTGGCTGCGGGTCTCTCTACGGAGACGTCGGTTCTTCCTCGAAAGAGACACGTTGAAAGTTTAGCAGGAGTGAGGAGACCGGAGCAGTTCCCCTCCCCCCCCCCCAGCAATGGATCTGCAGCCAAGCAGGGTCAGTGCTTCAGGGGGTGGTGGCAGGGCCCTGTTGCTCAGTGGGCTGGAACAGCTCCCTCGTCCTGCAACACCCAAGACGCTCCAGAAATCGAGAGGGGGGCGAATTCTTTTGGGACCCTCCAAAGGCAAGCCCGGGAGACACTGAGAAACAGAAGAACAGAAGAGTTAGGAGAAACCCCTTCAGGGCTGCGGGCATCAGGATTCATTTGTTAACACTGGGAAAGGGGGAAAGGGGGGGGTGTTGGATACAAATCCACCGCGATTTGAGGTTCGGCCCCAGCGCCCCAGCGCCTGGTTTATTCCCCCGCCCCCCCCCCCCAAGCCTAATCGCTTCCTCCTCCCCTAAATCTGCAAAAACCGGGCAAAGAGGCCAAGCAGAGAGCCTCACTTTAGCTAAAGGCAATTCCAGGACATGAAGGAGGGGAGACCGTTCCTCGCCCCGTCGCACTGCGCCAAACAGCGGTCTACACTTCGGAAGCTTTGTGGGGGTTTTTATTTTTTTGGGGGGGGGATAAGGGAATCGATCTTAGGGTTATGTTTAGCGGGGGGATGTAAAAACCGTACAGGAATCTCTCTCCTGAAGTCTGGCCCCTGCTAATGACACACACACACAAACCCTTTCCCTGGAGTTTTTGACTGCGTAGCCGGATCAGCCTCAACAGATCTGGTGTCTTTAGTTCAGAGGAAACCGAAAGGGGCGAGAGCACGAGATCCGCCAGGAATTGCAGTAAATTCCTTTTTGTTTGAAGACAATTTACAACTCGGTAATAGACCTTTTATGACCTATTCGGGCACGTCATTGGCTGCGCTTGGTCATGTGCGAGCGCGGTAGGTTCTCATGGCCTTTATTCCACCGCCCCCCCTCCCCCGATTCCCCTGGCGAATTTCCCCCTGCCTTCTGCCTTTCCCAGAGCCTCCCAGCCCCTCTTTTGCTAACCTTTGTCTCCGATGAGGTGTATGAGCCCGGGCTGGGGTGTTGGGGTGCCGATCCGGTCCAGCCCAGGGCGCTTCAAAACAAACACACTCGCCGGCCAGCGAGGCAGCTGGATTTGTTTCCCCCCCTCCCCCTGGTAGCCGGCTGCCTTTTTCTTCCCAGCCCCTACCTGCCTGCCTGCCTGCCTGTCCTGCCGCCTCTGGCTTCTCCGGTCTGGAGAAGGAGGACTCGGATTGCTTTTCGCCATGGATTACCAAGACGCGTCTCGGCTCCGCGCCCTCGCGCCCCGGCAATGGACGGGTAAGGCTGGTCTTTCTTTCAGGTTTCTTTCGGACTCGCCTGCCTGCATCGCTCCAGGGCTTCCTCTCTTTCTCCTTCCCCCCCCCCCTTAAGGCGCGGGACAATGACTCCAGAAGTCATAAAAGAAAGTGAGGAAGACTAGAAGGGGGGGGGGAGGCAGTGAAATGCTTGCTTGGCCACCTGTCTGGCTGCGGAGGGGGCGTTCGCCGCTCCAGCCCTGCTGTTACAAAGGAGAGTGGCTTCCAGCGTTACAGAAACACGGGCGGCGGCTGGGGGGGGGGGGAGGAGGTTTAGAAGCCACCCAAGAGTCTTGACCCCCTTCAAAACAACAACAACAACCCAACAAAAACCAACCCCTGATACATCTCCCAAAAGCGAGATCTCCCATTCGTTCTCACCCGTGGCCGGGCGTCTCCCTCTCCAGTCTTGAATTTTTACCCCCAGTGCCAGGATTTCACCCGCATGCCCGCAGTTGCCAACAGGTGCCACCGGTCCCCCCCCCCATCCCATCAGGGTCCTAAGCAGACAAAGCGGAATCCTGCGCCAAGCCTGGCTTCCTCGGCGCCCTGCGGGTCGCTGCCAAAACTCCTTTCCCTTTGCGGACACGCAGGAAGAATCCTCGAACTATCCATTCCTGCCCTCCCCCTCCCCGTTCACACCGCGCGCCAGGACCGTCTGCACAGCCACGCGTGTTAGCGGCGAGGCAGAGGGCCGAAATTTCGCATTGAGAAAAGGAGAAGGCGGGGAGAGGAATCGAAACACTGCGAATGCAGAGCTGGAATGTTTGGGGAGGATTCGTGGACGCAGCTTTCTCGGATATGGCAGACGCCCGGGGTGGTTTGTTTGTTGCCCCTTCCGGGCCGGTGCAAGGCCTCGGAGCAGGTGGCAAACTATTCGGGATAGAATTCCTTGTTGTGATATTGACGCTAGCCATGGGGAAGAGAGACCAACACATGCCCGTGTGCCACCAGAAACACCACCAATATGGCTGCCAACCGCTTGGCGCGGATGGTATCCAGTGGTTCCCTCTAAGCTGAGTTAGTGTGAGCTAGCTCAGTTTTTTAGCCTCCAGCTCACACCTTTTTGTCTGAGCTCAGGAAAGAGGGCTCCAGAGCAAACTAATTTATGCAGGAGGCAACTCTCTGGCTCACAACTTCAATGCCAGTAGCTCACAAAGTAGAATTTTTGCTCACAAGACTCCACAGCTTAGAGGGAGCATTGGTATCACCAGCGCCTCTGGAATAAATGCGTTGTGTACCCTTTCAGCACGGGGGGGAGGGAAGGGAACTTGGTGACAAATGTCGTTATTTCTCAGAATATTTGGAATAAATATAATGGATGAGATACTCTCTAACTGCTCTGGCTGTCTATCTGATCTCCAGTGGTGGGAAGTGGTGATGGTGGGGAAATGAATGGATTGTTTTTATTCTAACAGTAACAGCCTGGTGTGTGTGGGGGGGCAGGGGAAGACATGTACTCGCTATCAGTTCCGTCTTGGCTCTGTTTACTTGGCAGTAAGTCAATACTTCTGAATGGAATTTATTCCTCTTGTAAAAGTGCATGGCGATTTTTTTACATCGAGCTTGCTTGGGATGTTCCGCAGGACTGGCTTCTTGTATTTTAAAGTGGGACCGCCTAGAATTTTGGTTCATTCAGAATTGATGTTGTTGGTCTTTAAGGCGGCGATGGGTTTCAGTTCCATTCAGGGAAGTACAGGCTGAACAAAGTACCGTGCTGTAAAAGAAAGAAAAATGTTGTTGAAGAAAAATGGCTCTCAGTGCCTCTAGGGATGGGCGGGTGTAGGTTCTCTTCAGAGGTTCCTGCAAACAGATTTCCATAATGGTGATAGAAGTCATATCGAAAAGTGGTATCTTTCGCCCGTAGGCAGCCAGGTTTGTGAAATGACACTCAGGTAACTTAATGGAGAGAGTCGGTTTTCGAGATGTTGGTGTTATTCACAATAAATGCTTAAAAAAGCAAGAGGTGTCCGTTTTTGTTCTCCTTGAAGAGTTGCTGAAAGTCTTTTGGAGGCGGGTTTTACCAAGTGTTCAATCACCTCTTAAGGATGCGGTGCTTCGGAATTATTAGCCGCCATCATGGAGAATAGTTATGAGCCGAGGGATACTCCTCAAGGTGATCCTAGGACTAGACTTGAATAGCTGCAGGTCCTAGTCGAAAACCACAAACTATTTCGCCTCAAAACATTCGCAGGTGCCTAAACAAACCCGCCCGCCCCCTTTCCTCTGCTGTATCGCATCTCCTCCGCTCCCCTGACCCCTGGTTAGAGCTCTGTTGCAAACATAACTACCAATGATCGGCGGTGCATTTGTGCCTCGGGTTTCCACGCCGGTTTTTAGCCTGGGATTTATCCAGTTGCCCCGTCTGTAACTCAATGAAGTAAAAACCAGCAAAACGAACAAACTTTGGGAGTTCATTAAACATTTCAGGAGGGCTGAAACAGAACGTACCCCTGGTGATTTCGGCTTAAGAGAGCTGGGGACAGGCTGAAAAGAAACTGACGTCCAGAATTAAATTCTGGTCGGGAGAAGGTCCAGTAGACCTCTGACACCATATCTTAAGACGGCCATCCTAAGCACAATTGCAGCCGAATCGTTCTAGGAATGTTTATTTGGAACAACAACGATAAATAAAGAAATGTAATGGCAGCTCGCTTTCAACTTCCGTTGAAGTCAATTGCGTTGGGAAAGGGGGGCTTGCGTTTAGGGTCGCTGGCTACCTGATCTGGTTCTCAAAGGAAAAAGAGGATCCCTAAAGTCAGCATGGAAACTCGGCCTCCCTCCTCATCCATACTCCAGTAAACCGGTTCATAATCGCACGAGCGGTTTGCACGCAAAAAACAGAGGTTGATTTCACTGCTGGAAGAGACCCGCAGATCCTATGTGTCGTGTATGATAACAGACAGTGGATTCACTTTCTAAGGATATGCAATTTTCATCTCAACCCGAGCACTTAAAACCCCAAGCCTGTTTATAGCTTAATCGTAGGCTTTTCCTCCCCCACCCCCCCACCCCCATCTCCGTGAAATGTACTTCTCTCGGCTTGCTTTATGAGGTCCTGAAACTGGGGAGGGTGGGAGAATCCGAACAAAGACCGTATTTCACTCCTTGCTTGGCAGGCAGCTGTTAAAGGTATTTACAGCTCTACTGCATTGCGGCACTCAATGGCGCTCCTGCGTCGGGAGTTAAAAACAGGAGGGGGGGGGGGGAGAAGAGGAGCCGCCATAAACCGTTTTCATTTGGTCAATGGGAGGGGGGAGCCGAGGGGGGGGAATAGCACTCTTTTAGAGATAAGATCTGGTGGATCCAGGGCGCTTGGGTCAAAGGAGGCTGGCGCATTCCTAGAATCAAATGGCTGGTTGAACTGGATGGATTTGTAGTGTTGGGTGGGTGTGAGGGGGTCGTTCCCATTCCAGACCTTCCACATGGGCAGTCTCCCCAGAAGTCCAATCTAGGGAGGAAAGAATCGATTGAAGGGAACCGAAGCTTGTAGTTGCTTTTCCCCCCCAGGGGGGGGGGGGGGAATGGATGGAAGATCTTGCCAAATTGGGCGGGTGTGTGTGTGTGACTAGGCAGCAGGAGGAGGGAAACCCGCATTGTTTCAGAGCTCTTCGGTGACGAAATCTTGCGCTTTCCCCTTACTCTATTGTCCTGCGGTTCTCTACCGGGTACTTTACAAGCCCAAGATGAAAAATTAAATGCCTGTTTTTTAAAAAATCAGAAATCTGGATCTAGGGTGAGCCATTTGGGGATTAGTTTCTGAAGATGGTCAACCATTCAGCTCGAGCCACACACACACACACACACACACACACACGAAGGATCAGCCCAGCACTGAGGTTTTCCATAATTCTTTTACACTAGACCAGGTCAAAGCCGGCGCCCAAAAGAACTGTACAGGTTGTTTGTTCCTTTGTTTGTCTTTTATGCGGGTGGGGTGGGCTGGGGGGTGGTACGGAATGCGGGACTGCAATTCTGCAATGGCGTCCTAAGGGCGGGTTTAAGAGGAGTCCCCGTTGTGCGGCTGGATTGGACACTGCAGCGGTTGCGCACGGCTCGGCTCAGAGTTAAGCTCGGCTTAATGGCCACGGATGCCAGCGCAAAGAATACGTAAACCATTGGTTGGAGAACGCCTGTCCATTCTATCTGCTTCGTGGCTTGAGATCAGTGGCTTGTTTCTGCGGTTTTAACGCTAAGGGCTCTCCCTGAGTCGCTTTCCTCTGGAGGTCAGAGGGCCACCGCGGGCCCTTCTCTGGCTCTCAGGAGGACCTGGGGCTCTTGGAAGCCTCTGTCAGCGCTCAGAAGGGACCCCAGAATTTGACTGCCTGCCCTGAGCCAACAGCTGGGTTGGAGCCCCCCCGCCCCCCATTTTGCATCTGAAACAATGCCCCCATATCCTGCCTTCCTGTTTACGCCTTGATATTCCTTTTTGCCATGTCCCTTGAGGTTCCACCTCCTTTACCGTAGGCTTAGCTGCCGCCGCCGCCGCCATATCAGACCGCAAATCTATGAACCGCAAGACCGTGGCCTTTCTCAGAGCACACAATTGTCCCCCACGGACAACAACCGCGCGGCCCAGCAATGCGGTTGCCGCTCAGCGCCCCGCTGAAGCAAAAGCTGCCCTAAAAAGGCGCAAACGGCGAGTCCATTGACGATCTCGTGAAATAATACTGCGCCTACACTCGAATGGTACATTGGTCTTAAGCGATAGAGGGGGAGGGGGAGGGGGATTCTATAATCCTGCCCGGGCTGGAATCGACGGGGCTCGCAGCGCTACGTCTAAGACAGGAAGCCCGAACATTCACGCGATAATCCCCGAAGGCGTCTCCTGAACACGCGAGACGGCCATTGATCAGCGCTGGTCGCGGCAGGCCGGGCGGATGATGCCTTCCCTTTGAACGCTGTGAAATCCTGGCAGCTGTTTCCTCTCGCCACCCCCCTTCTCCTTCCTCCCATCCATCTCCGTGAACCTGTCTCCAGGGGACCTCCCCCCCCCAGCCCTACCTCTCGGTGGGAAGAAACCCTGAGTGCCGTCGGGCCGCTCGACCAGGAGAAGGCGCTGCAGGACAAGACTGGCAGCGCCGCTTGGCGTCTCCAGAAGACCTGCCCTCCGCCGCAGAGACAAAGCAACGCCTTCGCCGTTCGGGAGATGCGGCAGAGACGCCCAAGGGGGCTTCCTGCACCCTAGAACCTTTCCAGCCCGTCCCAGTATAAAGAAAAGAACTTGAAGTCCCCAAACTCCAGCGAGGTGGAGCCAGTAGGTTAGTTTTTGGCAGCAGACTCAGAAACCTGTGAAGACCTGGCAGATGCAAGCAAGCTTAGCCAACACTTTTCTCCGCCAGCCCACGGAAAATGTGTGCCTCTGAACGACTTTTAGTCTCTAAGGTGCCACCAGACTCGTTTGGGGGAGTTGTAAAACCCCAGCATCCCCTTCCCTCATTCCCTCTTTTATGAAGAGTTAAGGGTCACAAGAGAGCAGAGAGTTAATTTTGTAGGCATCAATGTCCTGATTTGGCCTCCATGTTTACAGCAGGGGTTGAGCATGGCTGAGGTGGGGGTGGGGAACTGATGTGCTCTCTTCCAGGCTGAGGATCCTGGGAACTGTAGTTCTGTGTGAGAGGCCCCACAGAACTACAGCTCCCAGATTTCTTTAGGGAAAGGCAAGTTTCAAACAATGCTCCCTCTAAGCTGTGGAGTCTTGTGAGCAAAATTCTACTTTGTGAGCTACTGGCATTACAGTTGTGAGCGAGCAATTTGGCTACTGCATAAATTCCTTTGCTCTGGAGCCGTCCTTCCTGAGCTAAGACAAAAATCTGTGAGACGGAGGCTAAAAAACTGTGAGCTAGCTCACACTAACTTATCTTAGAGGGAACACTGGCTTGGAACCCTTTTACATTTCTGGCCCAACATCACACCCTGCTATTTCAGGAACTAAAAATAGGACTACGGTTAGAATGGACATTTATCTGGACAGAGGTCGTAGTGGGGTATTTTGCCCAGTCTGGCTAGTGAGGTTAAGAGGCGAACCGCACCAGAGCTCATTTGCCTAGTTTTTAACTCGTGTTAGCTAACATCCCACTTTATCTGTCTTTACTTCTAGGTAAGCCCCTTAAAACTAATGGGGTCCACCCGTAAATGTGCATTTCATTTAATTCATCCGTATCCTGCCTTTCTCCCCAAAGTTGACCCAAGAGCTTTACATTCATCCTCTCCTATGTTGTATTCTCACAACAGTCCTGTGAGGTAGGTCAGGCTGAGAGGGCGTGACTGACCCAAAGTCATCCAGGCTGCGGTCACACACACTAAACAATCCACTTTCAATCCACTCCCCAACTGGATTTTGCCAGCTCACACAATAAAATCCAGGTGAAAAGTGCATCCAAAGGGGATTGAAAGTGGATGATGAGAGCAGTGGAGCTGAGGGCGTCTCTCAGATACGAATCTGACACTCTTT
>NW_015165302.1:168508-182956 GCF_001447785.1 Gekko japonicus | reverse complement strand
AATGACCCCTAATCAGGCTACACACACACACCCATAAGGGCCCTCCTGGTGTCGTTCCGAGCCTCGCTGCCCGCCGTCCTCCCGCCACCCTCAAGGGCAGGCCCCGTTTTATGAGACCATCGAGACGGCCTTTTGTATCGGTTGGGCCGCCGAGCGGTTCGCCCTTCCTTGTTCTTCAGGACCTCTGTCTGGTCCTTTGATGTCCCTCGGCTCCGGCTTCCTTTGATCTCTGGAACGGGCCACCCCGTCCCGGTCTCCGCGTTGCTGTTTAAGAGCTTCTCCCCCCCACACACACACCCCACCCCCGTCTATTGCGCTTCTGGTCTGGCAAAAAAAGGAGGTGATAAAAAGGAACGGCAGGACCCCAGACGGCCTTTCATCCGACTCTCCCAGGGTTCACCTTCCACAGTCATGCCACAACTACTTGCCCCGGCCTGACCTTCTGCGCCCCTCGATCACACCCTCCCCTTTCTCTTTGCTGACCCCCGCGGGTCCCTTCGTGCCCCCCTGCCTCCAAGCTCAGGTCCGAGGCTCTCCGGGGGTGGTCGATCAGTTTCTCCTCGCAGCTGTGTAGAGCGACAGTTCGGTTATTCTACGCCCTGGAGATCCACTTCAGATCACAGCGCAGATCTTTACTTTACGGGATCACTTTTAGATCCTAACGCCCACTTCCATCGCGAAGCTGGAGCACCCCCTTGCGAACATATGAGCTGGCTCCGCCCCGCCCCCCAAAAGCCCAACTATGACGGCGCCCCTGGCTGTCAGGAAATGTTTTCCCGGGGTCAGAATACCTGTATTTATAACATGCACACTAGCTGTCCATCTCTGAAGAAATGTAGAGTCCAGTGGCAAAGGTGCCATGGGGCTCTAAATTGGTTCTGCTGCTTCAGACCAACACGGCTGGCTACCTGGATCGGTGTCCACCTGTGAGAAAGACACGCAGCCTCCGTTGGCGATGATGAGTAAATGGAACCTCCACGTTCAGGGGCGGGATACCCGGGCGGGCCACCAGGGAGAGCCTGGGCCACAGTCTGTCGCCACGAGAATATTAGACTCCACCGCCCACAGTTGGCCTCACCAAAGCAATTGCTGCGGACTAACCAAAATGAATTCCCAGCGTGCCCCCCCTCCCCACAGCCTAGCTCATTCCACGAGAAACACAACCTGGGTGATGGGATCCCCTCAGGATCCCCCCCTCCCCGTTGGTTAACCGTTGTTTCCCTTGCTCGAAAGCCAGTCGAATCCGACTCTAAGGGGCGGTGCTCATCTCCATTTCAAAGCCGAAGAGCCAGCGCTGTCCGAGGAAACGTGGTCATGTGGCCGGCATGCCAAAACACCAAGGTACACAGGACGCTGTTACCTTCCCATCCAAGTGGTACCTATTTATTTACTTGCAATCTCTTGCTTTCGAACTGCTGGGTTGGCAGGAGCTAGGGCCAGAGACAGAAGGGCAGTAGGATCTCAAACTGCCCAACTACAGACCTTCCGGTCTGCAGCTCAGCCTAACCTCTGAGCCACCACAGCCCCTTGTCTATAGCATTGCCCGGGTCTTATTAAGGCATGCTTGCAATAATGAAGAGATGTGTGCCCTTCCAAACGGGGCGAGGAATTCCCAGGGGCATCTGAACTCCTCAGCCTTCCCTCCTGCCCTGATCGCTTCATCCCTTACCTTAGTGAGCCGGTGCGGTATAGGGGCGAGACTGTCAGACTGGGATCTGGGAGAGTCCCAGGTTCGAATCCTCACTCTGCCACGGAAACTTGCTGGGGGACCTTGTGCAGGTCACATAGTCTCCTCTTACCCTAACCTACCTCACCAGGTGGTTGTGGGGAGAAAACGGCGGAGGGGGGAGGTAAGCGGCTTGGAGTCCCCGTTGGGGAGAGAGGAAATAAACAAATGCCCGAGGCCTGGCCTTGCCTACTTTACTCAGACGCAAGTTACATGGGGCCCCGGACCTGAACAGAGAAGTGCAAGAGTCCAGGAGTGCCTTAAAGACTAAGAAAAACTGTGGCAGTGGAAGCGCTTTCCTGAGTCACTGCTCACTTCTTGCCTCTGACAAGTGTGTTTGCACAGGAAAGCTTACACTTTGAATAAATCTTTGTTGGTCTTAAAGGTGCCACTGGACTCAAACCTGGTTCTTCTTCAGATACTGTTTATGTAGAAATAGATCCCATTGAGTTCAGTTGCGTTTTTCCCCTCGTAATCGCGTTCAGGATTAAAGCCCTGCTCTGTCAGGTGATCTAACAGCGCCATCCTACGCAGAATCAAGCTCTTCTAATTCCATCGTCTTCCACTAGGATGGCGCTGTTTGAATATGTGTACAGTGCAGGGAACACTTCTAAGCAGGTCTGCTCAGAAGGAAGTCCAATGCTATTCAGTGGTGCTTACTCCCAGGACAGTGTCTTTAAAGGACTGTGGTGGAGGTGGTGGCTGCAAGTGCCCTCAAGTCATAGCTGATTTACGGCAACCCAGTGGTGTTTTCGAGGCAAGAGACTGGCAGAGGTGGTTTGCCATTGCATACCTCTGCCTCACGACCCTGGTAGTCCTTTGAGGTCTCCCATCCAAATAGTAGTCCAGGCCAACTCTGCCTAGCCCCTGAGATCTGAGATGCACCAGCCCCTGAGATCTGAGACCGCAGCCGTATTAAATGAAAGTATGTGTTCCAGTGCTTCAAGGTACCAGCTGAAACAAAGCCATACACAGAGACAAAATGCTTGTGGGATTTCCCCCCCCCTTCCTTATTTTACTCCAGTCTCTGGGAGTTCTGTAGTTCTGTAGGGGAAGGAGCAGATTTCCAAGGTGCACATTTTGATCCTAAACTCGCTCCTTAGGCTTTAAGGCTGAGATCCAAACCGGTGGGTATGCCAGGAAAGCAAGTTCTATTGAAATCCGTTGGCCTACTTTCCAGGTAAATGTCTTTGGAATCCAGGGAGTATTTTTTTAAAAGAAGATTGTGTAGATTTCTTGTAAAACTCGCCAAGGGATCAGTTTCAAGTCGGCTTCGAATCCTGTTTTCATTAATCCAGAATGACCTTAACTTCATTTGACTACACCCGGAAATAAAACGTGATTTTGTTTGCTCCCGTACTAGGCTTGCCAAACTCAAGGTGGGGGATGGAGACCTCCCAGAATTTAAACTGATATCCAGACTACATAGTTCACTTGTTTATTTTTTGTTACAAAATTATCCCACTTCTCCTGGAGATATGGCTGCTTTGGAGAGTGGACTGTTTGGCCTCACATCCTACCAAGGTCCCTCCCGCCCCTAAACTCCACTCCCCCGGGCTCCACCCTCATATCTCCAGGTATTTCCAAATCTGGAGTTGGCAACCGTATTCTGTACGGAGCCTGCCAGCCTCGCCTACCTTTGGCTCGCGCCTTTCCAAGGCCAGACGTTTCTGAAGGGCTTCAACAGTCTTGCTTTGCTCGCCAGGGAACAATTTCTCAAAACCTTGCAATTCTTCACCTGAGAACTTCCCCACCTTTCCTCTCTCCTCGACCACATGAATGACGGCTCCCTCCCCCAGTCCATTTGCCTTATTTCCTCCTCTTTGTGGTTTCGGGACATTAAGCGTCTTGCCAATTTCCACTGAATGCCTTTATCCTAAATTGAGTGGGTTGGCGAAAAGGAGCCGAACCGACTTCTTCTGATGATGCCTTGCTGGTTTCATTTGCTCTGGCATTTTGATCACCGCCTGCTTCCGTAACTTTTTCTGTCTAAAGCATCATTATGACTTAGTGCCTACAGCCTTGTCAGCTCCCTGGCGGTGGGCCCCAAGTATAAAGGATATCCTTTTAAAAACAAAACAAAATAAACAGACACACACACACCGCTTTCAATAAGGACTGCTAAGCTTCCAAGTTCTAGCAGCCACAGACAACCAAATCCAGTTGCATTTGGTGGTCGGCAGAGGATAAACCCCCAGAAGCAGTTTGTTACAACTAGGTAGGGCTTGGGGCAGGAAAACAAGACCTTTAGGCGGTCTCTGAGCATGTGCAGAGTATTTTCCTTTGTGAACGAATGAACGAGTTTAGCCCATTTTTGAGGGGAGGGGGAAGCTTCCTGGGCAGAGAAAATGAAGCTCCAGACTCTACTTCTAGTATTTAAGCAACGGTGAGATGGAAAGGATATGGTAGTCAGATCAGAGGTCCACAGGGCAAATGCCCGTCTCTTGGGCCGTTTCCTTGTTTGAAGAATTGACCCTGACCGTGGCCGGCTATCTAGGCTATAGGTTATTTGTCTCTCCTCTTTAAAAGCATCAGAAATTCAGATCAACCAGTAGGGCACTAACCTAGTTTTTACGGAGCTGGGGAAATCCGATTCGGGACTGTCCCACTTCAGATTGCAGGGGGCGGCTCATGGGACTGCACATAAAATAAAGAGCACCCAGAAAATCAAAATGTCAGTGAGGAGGGTTCGAGATTCGAGCCTGATCCTCCCCAGACTGGGCATTTTTCTAAGCACAGGGGATGGTATGTTTGTGTGTGAGTGTGAAATGAGACGTGTTAGCCCCCCCCCCCCCCCCCCGCAGTCTCAAAGGGCACAGCCCAGCCGTGGTCGAACCCTCCTGGGAGAACTGGGCTGGAGACAGACAGGAGGAAGCGGGACCGCGGGCTCTGTGGCCCATGGTTGACACCCAGGAGAAGCCAGGATTTAGTGGCAAAGAGTGTCTGGAAGGCCAAGGTTCGAATCACCACATGTCACAGTCTCTCAGCCTAGCCTACCTCTCAGGTTGTAGTGACCATAAAATGGACAGGAGAACACTGGAAGCCACTTTGACTGCGGTCACACACACTAAATAATCCACTTTCAATCCGCTTTGAGTGCACTTTCTAACTGGATTTTACTGTGTGAACTGGCAAAATTCAGTTGGAAAGTGCACTCAAAGTGGATTATTTAGTGTGTGTTACCACAGCCTTTGTGTCCCCATTGAGGAGCACGATGGGGTATAAATGAATTTAAAAACATATAAATAAATAAATAAATACAACAGATATTGGCTTATCGGAATGAAGATCCTGCAGGGACCTTCCCTCTAACATAGATGCCCAACACAGGAAGAGAAGAAGAAGAGATTGGATTTATACCCCGTCACTCGGAGTCTCAGAGCAGTTTACAGACTTCTTTCCCTTCCCCTCCCCACAACGGATACCCTGTGGGGTAGGTGGGACTGAGAGAGCTCTTTCAAGAACCTCTCTTTCAGGGACAGCTCTTGTCGGAACTATGGCTTTCCCAAGGTATTCCAGCAGTTGCAAGTGGAGGAGTGGGGAATCAAACCCGGGTCTCCCAGATTAGAGTCCATGCATTTAACCACTACACCAAACTGGTTGTGGTGACCATCACTTATCGCTGAGATCTCCCCACAGCTAAGTCCTCACATCTGTCCATTGTTCTGTTCGGGATCAGACACGAAGAAGAAGAGTTAGTTTTTATACCCCCCCCCCCTTTTCTCCACCTTCAGGAGTCTCAAGGACTAGTACTAAAATGTATAACGATTTGCAGTCAATGTATGTTTGAGAGGAACAGGAACTGATGTCTTAAAGCTTCAGCCCTGAGACTGACGAAGCACAGCCGAATGTTTCAGGTGCTGGTATAAATCCTATCGAAATGCATTGAGCAGGGGTGTGTGATCCTCTTCCTTCAGCTTCCAGCATCCCTGGGGAAAATCTGTAGCACAGAAGCTTACAGCCCAGTGTCAAAGCCTACGTGGGGAAGTAGCCTCTGGTTTCCTCATAGCCATTGGACTTTCACTTCCATTCACAGCTACTTCAAAGTATTTGCGAAGTTACCTTATACTGAACCAGACCCATGGGTCGATCAGGGACAGCAACCTCTACTCAGACCAGCAGCGGCTCTCCAGGGTCTCAGGGAGAGGTCTCACCGACCCGATCCTTTCCACTGGAGATGCCAGGGGTTGAACGTGGGACCTTCTGCATGCTAAGCAGATGCTCTACCCCTGAAGTATGGCCCGTCCCCAATGAGTTCAGTTGAATGTAAGAAGTTTAGGCTGCAATTCTCTACACATTTTCTTTTGCTTAAGTCCTTTAGGATTGAAGTCTTTCAGAGAGACTTGAAATAGGTAGGGTTATTAGACTGTTCTGAAGCCCTCCTTTGAGTCTTTCTGGAGCTTCTCGGGCCACCTGTGAATGCTGTCCAGGCGAGCTAGATAACAGCCTTGTCCACATATATTTTAGATTTAGTTTATAAACTATTTTAATGTCATGCATAAAGACGCCCTTGGAACCCGGTATGCTAGTCTTCACTGGGAAGAAGTGTCTGATTAAACATTCCAGCCAAAACCAAACCCCATCAGCCCATCTGTCAATCACCGAGGCGTCATATTTAAACGGGCTTTAATACAAGGTTATCAACCTTGAGGGTTCTTGTGGTGCGGCAGTGACCTGTCATACCACAGTGACTCCCTACGGTTTCTTGATCCGAATGTAAGTTCAGGTGGGCAACCCTGTTGGTCTGAAGCATCAGGACAGCGGCACCCTTAAGAACCACGAAGTTTTCCGTGTAAGAAGTGTGTCTGCACACCAAAGCTTATACCTTGAATAAAGCTTTGTTGATCTTAAAGGTGCTACTGTGCTCTAACTTTGTTCTGTCTAAGTTTAGTTTTTTTTGGTTTAGGGGTTTCTTGGGGGATAAAGTTTGTTTCTGATTTTCTGTCTTAGGTTTCTTGAGTCGGTTACCATCCCTGTTAAAAAAGAATGTAGGAAGGGGAAGAAAAAGAGCTCCACCCCCCTAACCCCCATATCAGGTCTTTTGATCCACTTTTTCAAAACAGAGGGGAACAAAGACAGCCAGTGTTCCCTCTAAGCTGAGTTAGTGTGAGCTAGCTCACAGTTTTTTAGCTTCCAGCTTATACATTATTGTCTTTGCTCAGAAAGGATGGCTACAGAGCAAACTTCATTTACACAGTAGCCAAATCGCTTGCTCACAATTTTAATGCCAGTAGCTCACAAAGTAGAATTTTTGCTCACAAGACTCTACAGCTTAGAGGGAGCATTGAAGACAGCCGGCCTTCTAGGGGACTGACGCCGTCAGAAACAGCTCCTTATAAAACCAAAGGTGGCTTGAGAGAAGTTTTCAGGCTAAACGGTTACTGGGATACTTTCTCCCTGCGTTTCACTCTTTCGCATAAAGATTAGTGTTCGGCGACGTATTTGGCCGGCGTATTCAGTCCCGTCTTCCACTTGTGGCCAGGGCAGAAGCAAGGCCAGCGGGCTTCCCTGGAGGGGATCAGGCCCGTTTAAACTTTTTTGGTTAAATCATTTTCCTGCGCTCATGAGATCGTCCGCAAGGGGAAAGGGGGCGGTGTCTTCGGTATTGACACGCCTTTTTGCCTTTTGGTTTTTAATTCCACATTGGGGGAGGGGGGGGACCCACATGTTACATATTGTCACGGACGTTGTCAATCGGACTGAAGGAAATAAAGCGAAGCGTTCCCGCAAAGGCAAACTCTCCAACGTTTCCCCCCCACACACACACGCAAAAGGAAAGGGGGCGATTCCTGGCCAGGGAAAACTTCCCTCTCTGTGTTTGGAATGAATCCCATCAAAGCTACGTTGCTGGTGCGCCCCTCCTCCTCTCCCTCTTCACACCAGACGGCTTTTATTGTTTTATTACAGGGCTCATTGTCATCTATCGAAGTGGGGGGGCGAGGAATGCGCTCAGCCACCACCCCCTATATGGGGGTGGTGGCTCAGCCGCTTTGCTCCCTTTTTACAAGTCTAGCGACCTTTCCTGCGCTTGGAAAACAGTTTGGTCGCTTGCAAAGCCCGCACACGCCCCCCCCCCCAATCGCAGGACGGAACGAAACTCAGCCAGCCCCCCCCCCCCCGCCCGCCAACCTCCACTAGCATTCAGAGATAGACTGCTTCTGTCCATGGAGTTTTAAACTGGGATTTTATTCCCCCACCCCCGACAGGCCCAAACGAAGAATAATGTTAGGAAACAGAAACCCTTTCCCTGTGACATTTGCCCAACCCGCAGCCTCGTATCTGGGAGCTTTGAACGGGATTATTCTGCAGCAAGAGTTGTCAGGGTTTAGGTGTGGTTCCTAAAGTGTTCCTCTCCCGGCGAAAGGGCGGGGTGACTGTGAGGGTCTCCCAAACCTGACGGCCTTTCAAGTCGCTTCAAACGTCCCTTTGCCCCCTCCCCCTCCCCCCTCCCCCAAACCTGACGGCCTTTCAAGTCGCTTCAAACGTCCCTTTGCCCCCTCCCCCCTCCTCCCTCCTCCCCCCCTGCCTGCCGCATACATATTCATTCAGATAAACTTGGAATCGGTACTCACTCACAGCGAAATTCACACGTTCCTTTCCTCAAGAGCCACCAAGGGGAGAGCTCAGGGTCCCCTTTTGGCCCCTCTCCGGGCACCACCAACTATCCTGAAAACGCTACCCCCGCCGCCTGCCCCTCGCTCGCACCATCCTGGCTATTTTGGACTCCCTTAAATTTCATAGAACACCGGCCCTTTTCTCCCTTTCCCCCCATCCCCCCCCTCCTTTCTCCTTTTCCTTCCAGGCCCCCTCTTTATTTAAGTGAATAAAAGTTTAAAGCCGGAGGTTATTTATTGTTTCGCCCAGATAGGCCCTGAGTGGCTCCTTCGGAGCACGTGATCCCAATAAACTTTGCTATATGGCTTGAGAGTTGACAAGCCAAAATATAATTCCCACCATAAATTAGTTTAAGAGCATACAAGTGCCGGCGCTTGACTTCCTTGAAGCAGTGACAAGGGAAACGGTGGGCAAAGGAGCTTTCTGCCTGGAAATCCCGGCGCCTTCTGCCCGGTCCTTTCTTTGGGAAACCCCACAGTAAGTCTCTCTCTGTCGGTCTCTTTCTCGCATCTCCTGCTGCTGCTGCGGTGCGTGAGCCGGGAAATCTAGATCCGGGGGAAGCCCCAGGGTGCGATGTTCCGTTGTCTCGGCTTTCATCCGGTTCTATTCGATCGGGTCTCAGGGAGAAGAGTTGTCAGGAACCCCACTTTCCCAGGTTTCCAAGCCTGGATCTGAAGCCAGGGAGGACGGTGCGGTTCCCGGTTCCCTCGGCTGAATATTTCCCCCTCTCCTTGTCTCTGTTAGGCTCGAAGGGAACTGGAGGGAGAAGAAACCCTTCGGAAGAGATTAAAGAATCGGTGCCACCTACTAACCTGGCCGCGCTGGCGTTTAGAACGGGTCCTTTTCCCCCTAGCCTGGCGCTGTCCACAAAGGAAAGGGACGAAGGGAGGAAAGGGGGACGTCGACAGATTAAATCATTCTGGGTTTGCCTTCTCTTCCAAACAGTTTCCTTTCTTTCTTTCTTTTTTTAAACCAAAATACAGTGCGGGGTTATATGCACGTGGGCGATCAAGGGGCGCTTGTTGGTGTCAACAGAGAAGATATGGGGGGGACAGGTATTTAAGTCAGCATTAATGAAACCCACCTAGGTCTAGAAAGGTGCTGTTTAGGCAGCCGGTAAGGACTTTGAGGTTGTGGGTATTTCGGTCTTGGGCGATGAAAGCAGGACGGAACAGAAGTCCCTGGGTTGTGAAGGACGCCTCTTCTGCTGAGGACGGCATGGGCAGAAGGCCCCGGTGTCACCGACCACCAGGTGTTGCTGCAAGCCCCTTGGAGACAGGATGGGACCCCGAAGAGACGGTTTCTGTCGATGACGGTCAAATCGGCGGTCCAAAAGACCTTCTGGTGTTGGGGGGCATCTTTTTTAACTCAACAGAGCGACGGAGACCAAAGTGTTGTTTTCGGTTTTGTCGGAGAGCGATCAGCTATCTTTTTAAAAAAAATTGTCGGAAAGGAGGGGAAATTAGGAGTGGGGAAGGTGTGCTTTTTGTTAAAAAAAACAAACGTGTTTCCATGATTGGTCGTGCTGCTTCTATAAAAGACTTCGAAAGATGATCCGCTAATTTGACCTGAAATTATAACCATCCTAAACGTTCTTCTTTGCAACAGGTGCGGGACCATGGCTGCTCACCTCCAGTAAGTGAACTCTTTTTCTATCTCTCTTTTGGGGGAGGGGGGAGGAGGCTGGGCTCCCGCGTTATTACCTGGTTCTCTTTACCCCTGTCTCTGGCGAAGGTTCCTTGAGGTTTCTGTAAGGATCTTTTCAACGGTTTTGGTGTCGGCATCTGCAGGCCTCTGGAGGCTTCCCTTTAACTTTGTTACCTCCCCCTTCCTATCAACGCTGATGGTACAGTTTCTAGGGAGATAATTACAGGACTGTACAGGTGCAAGGTGTTATTCCCCCCCATGCTCATATGTGCTCTCCAGCTAATGAGAAGGATTAGCCCTGTGAACAGGACAAAGCTATCCAAAGATTGAATCTATCACCTCTGCAACAGAGTGTGACATTCCAAATCCAGTTGCATTTGGTGGCCGGCTTCCTCAGCTTCTGGGAATAAACTAATGTCCTGACGTGTTTCGCTGTACATGCTTGTAGAACCCCTCCCCCTTTGCAAATAATGCCCTTGATTTCGGTGGAAACATACAAGCCACCCAAACTCGCAGAGTTGGTGATCGGAATGGTGTTACTTACTGTAAGTGTTGGGGTGATTCGGATTCCACGAGGTCTTCCTGAGAAAGCCTGATATAAGACATTGATATGAATTGAAGGGACGAAGGAGACGGTGCTACCCTCGGTACTGGCGTGGGGGGGGAGTCTTAATTGGGAGAGAGAGAGAGAGAGAGAGAGAGAGAGAGAGAGAGAGAGAGAGAAAGAAAGAAAGAAAGAAAGAAAGAAAGAAAGAAAGAAAGAAAGAAAGAAAGAAAGAAAGAAAGAAAGAAAGAAAGAAAGAAAGAAAGAAAGAAAGAAAGAAAGATGTCGGGTCTTGTTGCAAGCATTTATGGCAGGAGATTGTTATTCCAGTTGTATTCTAATGTGAAATACAGGGAGCCTCGTTTTCCTAAAGGGAGAAAGAACACCTCGGGATCTCCATGTTAAGCATGCACTAAACCCTCGCAAAACTTCATCTCCTATTTTCCCTCCCCCCCCCCTTTGGAAAGCTACCCTGCCAGTGACCTGACATTCCCGGCTGCTCTATTTAACCTTGCTATTTAAAACAAAAATCGCAATGTTGTCTGTTTTTTAAACAGCTGTGAAGCACTAAGAAGGGGTGAACTAACCACATTTTATTTTTTTCTCCGAAACCCCCTCTCTGCTCCTTGCCTTTGCTTGAGTTTTCTCCGGACAGCCCTCAACTTTCTCTCTCTCAAAAAATAAGCCACTCCAAAGGGGGGGGGACCGCCTATCTCCCCTGTTTTATTTGAAAATGTCGCCTTTAAACCGAAATTTGCCCTGCTGATTATGACCCAGAATACAATGAGAACGAGGGCCGGATGGATCAAAAGCATTTGTACGCGCAGTTAAGCAGGAGGTGAATATTTAACGTTTCTGTCCATCAATAACTCCTTTGGCTTTGACCTGTCTGAGTGAGCCCGGCCATAAAGGTGAAACGCAGGTCACCGCGTCTAACAAATATGAAAATGTGCGGCTATGGCACAAGATATTGGGAGAGCTAGTTTGGATTAGTGTCCACTGTTGTCATTACTTTATTTATAGTCTCTCACTGAAGGCAGATTGCAATTTTTTTTTTAAAAAAATAGCTCCCTGATATTATCGACCTTCTCCGTTGGACGAAGACTACACACCCCAGTTCCCCAATAAAAAATATAAAATTTATTGTGGAACTCGAAAGACGTATCTCTCTTTAGAGCCGGCTGCTCTGGCCCATTGACCTATTCAGCATTTCTGAAATCCTTATTCATCAAAAGGAGCCAGGGAGGGGGGGGCTCCATCCCCTCCTTCTCCCCCCCAGTTCTTCTAATTAGAAATGATAATGCCTGTTCAGCCAGTCCCCCAAATAGGTATGGGTTCAGCCATCTCTTAAGAGATGCGCTCCACCTCGCGCTCTCCTCTTTCCGCCTTCAGAAGACTATTTTTGGGCAATTAAAAAAGCAAGCCCTTTAAAAGGAAAACAAACAAACAAGAGACAGATCCTGAATGCCCTCCGCAGCTTAGGTACGTAAGGTCCCCCCCCCCAATTTGCCCCCATGTTTCTTAGTTAGAACAGCCGAGCAGAGCTGACCGCAGAGCAAAGACAGAGGAACCGGGTCAGCCACAATTCATGAACTTTTGGACTCCTCTGAGCTTCTGTCGACAAAGCAGCAATAATGGAATGCGGGGATATGTTTGTAAATGGTTTAGACTGACCTCCCGCCCTGCCCTTCACCATCCAGGCCACTGCAAGAAAAACCAGAGGGCTCTTTTAAAAAGAAAAAGAAAAGGATCTCCGTTATTCGGAGAAATGCCGTAAAAACACCAGCCGGTGGCATCAACCCAGCCTTAGGTTTTATTCGTTTCGCAGGTTAATTTTTCTCTGGTAAAGAACAGTTGCCTTATCGATCAGGAGGCTTTAAAAATTATTATTCTTTGGGGTCGTGGAGATTTTTAAAAAAATTATTTACAGACTTAAAATGAGCTGAGATTCCATCTCGGTAGGCAGTTAAACACGCATTCACTGCCATTTTAAAATGCGATTTCATTTCTTTCTGTGCCTGTTTAAATGACGAAGCGTCCGCGCTGTTTGTAACCCACGCTGCCTGAAATCCGTCCTTGGGAACCGTCCCAAAAGAGCACTGTCACCCGGAAATAGCATATTGACATAATATTGTTTGTGTTCCTATGTAATCATCACCTTCTTCGAAGCCATAATTTCAGACCTTTGCCTCTACTGAGTAGGTTTGCAGTCCTTGGAAGAATGTTAGAGGAATCCCAACGTTATGGTCACCGCTGCCTTTTGTGACCCTCAGTAGATGAGACCAGAATGTTTATTACGTTGTCTATATATACCCTGTAGAACCGAATTTGTGTGGTGTTTACATAGTCACAGATTCGATTCTAGGGGAATATATGGTCGATGCAAAAACGTCACCTTTCTGCAAACGGTTAGACGTTTTAAAGGTAGAAGATGCCTAAAGATAACTTGCATGGTGGTTTCCCTCCTTCTCATCAGAGGTTCCTGTTTAATGTTTAGGGCCCGCATCCCATCATAAACCTGTTCATTTAAATATAGTTAGTATAAAGAATGGGGTGAGGTAGTAGTTGGTCAGAACATGTTTTTTTTAAATGAAAACGCAATAAAAGGTGCTTAGAACAACTGTCTGGTATCAGAGATTCTTTTTTTCCATCCCAATTCTCCAATCTCTTCCAGATTTTTAACGGTACTATTAGAATCAGCCTTATGTCGATTTTGTTTCTTTCGGAGGGGAGGGGGGAAGCTACATACAACAGGACATTGGCACTATCTTATTAATCTTTAAAAAAAAGAATAATCAAATGTAATTTTTCTTCTAAAGCTGAATTTATCATCTTCAGAAGATCTCAAATTTTTGTGGGGTTTTTTGGTATGGCTTTTTAAAAACACACACACACACACACACACACACACACACACACTGTTTTAACTTTTGGGAGTAAATTCGAAGCTAGTTACTCATTGTCTGATTTGATTCTGGCCAGCTAGGTTCTGGTAGCTTTTGGTTGACCCCAACAAAACAAAGGCAGGGCCGCTCCATTGTGCGTCATATCGCCCTCGCGTTTGATGTCTTCTTCTGATTTCTGATCCTCTCTCTGAGTTTTTGTCCCCGCTGGCTTCCCTCCTCTGTATCCGCCTATGCCTGCGCACCTCCCCACCCCACCCCACCCCACTCAGGCTCGACATAACCCACTAACGTTTTCATAGGATTGACAAAAATTAGAGGAAAGAGCATCAAGGGTTTTGGGGGGGGGGAGTCGGCGGAGACAAAAGCCTTTGATTTACCTGAGGGAGGAGGGCAGATGGGTGGGGGGTGTTGGGGGGGGTCACTGTGACGTCTCTGGCTGGATGCATCGTGTGTTATGATATTCATATCTCCTTGGGAAGGGGAGGGGGGGCGGAGGAGCGGCCCAGCGCGCGCCTTGGGGTCCCCTTGATTTCCCCGTGCGTTATTTAGTGGAAATTTGTGGAAATTATGAGGTGCGCACACAGATCCGGTGATCAACCTCTCCGCTCCCCGATTGGCCGGTCCGGTCACGTGGGCGCCCAACTTTATTCAGTTGACAGCAAGTAGGAGGGATCTGTGGCGGGGAGGAAAAAAAGACAACACCAGAAAAAAAAATTAGTATTTTCCACCTCCCCGAAATTAATGGCCATGAGTTCCTATATGGTGAACTCCAAGTACGTGGACCCCAAATTCCCGCCCTGCGAGGAGTATCTGCAGAGCGGCTACCTCGGGGAGCAGCAGCCCGGCTCGGACTACTACGGGGCTTCGCAGGGCGCGGACTTCCCGCCCCAGGCGCTCTACCCGCGCCCCGGCTACGGCGAGCAGACCTTCGGCTGCGGCAATGCCCCCGGCGCGGCGGCGGCGGCCGTGCAGGCGCGGGGTCACGGGCAGCAGCCGCAGCCGCCGCCGCC
>NW_015165302.1:162198-168196 GCF_001447785.1 Gekko japonicus | reverse complement strand
AAGGAGGAAGGAAGAGAAGGAGAGAGATAGAAAGAGAGAGAGATGAAAGAAAGAAGAGAGAGAGAGAAAGTAAGGAAGGTTTGATGAGTGTATGAAGCCCCCACGTGGCTTTGGGAAGCCATTATGTCTCGGTTTGCTTGGGGAACCTCTTCTGAGAAAGAGGAAGATGGGGCTTGCGGGCTCTTTGGGTGGTTCTTGTGAAGTCCTGCCTCTTATTTATTTATTTTGTTCTCCTCCCTTCCCTCAGTGAACCCCAACTACACCGGAGGGGAACCCAAGCGTTCCCGAACAGCTTATACCAGGCAGCAAGTCCTCGAACTGGAGAAGGAGTTCCACTTCAACCGGTACCTGACCAGGCGCCGCCGGATCGAGATCGCCCACACTTTGTGTCTCTCCGAGCGCCAGATCAAAATCTGGTTCCAGAACCGGAGGATGAAGTGGAAGAAAGACCACAAGCTGCCCAACACCAAGGGTCGCTCCTCGGGGTCTACCACCGCCTCCAGCCAGCGTTTACAGACGGTCTCTAAGGAGCATCAGACGGACTTGATCGCTTTATAGGAGACGGAGGGGAAATGGTCCAGTTTCAGCGGGTTGATTCGGAGCTGAACTACCCTGCGCAGCCAGCCACAGACACGCTCTTTCTCTCTCTCTCTCTTTCACACACACACGCACAGACACACGCACAAAACCTGCAGGCTGCCCAAAGGGAAATCTGCCTGGACCGGCTACAGACCTCCGAAGTGGCCTCCTCCCGCCCCACCTTCGGGTACCTTGAGAACAGGCCCAAAGGACGCTGTGGACTTCGTAGGGACTGAACAGCACAAGGACCCCTCAAACAAACTGTGCATCCAGCTGGTGAGGAAACGATAGAGATATATAGAAAGAAATATTTTTAATAAGACTTTTCCTGTAGACAGAAACAGCCCCCCCCCCAACCACCCACCAAACCGTGGGGCCTCCTGTCCAGAATCCGCGAGGGGAGTTCGGCGGGATCCCGTTTCTCTGGGATCTGCCGCTGCTTTCTTTTGCTCTCTCTCCCCCCCCCCTCTGTGCCCTTCTGGGCTGGGCGTTTGGTCGGGTGAGGCCAAACCCAGATCTAAGCAGAGAATGTGTGAACTCTGTTCCTCAAAAAAAAAAAAAAACACCTTTGACCATTTTTTTTTGGGGGGGGGAAGTGTAACTCCCCTCCCACCCCATGTCTCGGGGATATTTTTTAAAAAAAACATGAAACGAAAACGGGTTATTGTTATTTTAAAATTGTTGTTAGTGTATTTATTTATTGGTTGGCTAGAGAGCAGGGAAAGGAAGGAAACAGTCGAACCAAAAATAGTGAAAAAAGAGTATTCCCCTCCCCCCCTCCGCGTTGCCGAGATTGTTTATAATAATGATAATAATAGAGGACTGTCTCTCTTTCTCTCCCCCCCCCGTTTTCTGATCCTTGTGTGTGTGTGTATGTATATGAAAATGTTTTCTATATCTTACAGAGGGTGAGAAGGAGCTGTGATCCTTCTGCAAAGAAATAGACTGAAAAGGTTTCCTTAAAAATAACACACAAATAACGCGCCCTACTTTGAGCCGTCTTCTAATACCCCCCCCCCCAATCTACAAAAATCCCATGGTTCCAGATAACTTGTGGCATCCAGGAAGCTTACTGCTTAATCAAACTGTGACTTCTTTTTCTTGCTCTTTTAAATTTTTCACCGCTCTATTTTTAATTACACCGTTGCCTTTTGCTTTTTTTTTTTTTTTTTAAGGGGTGTGTGTTTGGACTAACATGTGTTGGGTGATCAAGTGTGCTTTCCTTTTGATTCAAACCCAAAGAAGGAGCTGGGCTATTTTTTTTTTAAATTTTCTTAGGAAATACTTGGGGGGGGGGACTGGATCTAGAAGGCATCTAGAAGGCAGACCTTGACTTAAGGCTGGGTGCAATATTGCGGGCTGTGGTGGGACAGTCGCTGCGAGAGGGACCACGGGCTTCCCCGGCGATGGCAAAGATGGGAGAAACCAAAACCAAAGCAGTAGCCCCTTCCGCTTGGGAGAGGAACGAAATTTTGTGATGTACAATAATACAGAAGAGCTCGCGGTGTCACTGGAGAAAGCCAGAGGGGTTTGTTCGTTTGCTGGGACTGCGCGGCTCGTTGCAGAAGCAAGCTCCGAAGTCCGCGCGCTGGGGGAAAAGGGGGAAGGAGCATTTCGGGTTCCTGGGAAACAGGACTGTCTGCGCCGGTCCCTTCAGCTGCGCCGTAATGTCTTAGGATTCCTTTCAGAGCAGAGCCGATTATCAGGGCTTTTCTTGGTGAAGAAAGGCAGGGGCAGAGGGAAAGAAAGAGGGGGGGGGAGAGCTTGCAGGGGAGGGCCGATTTGGAAAAAATAAAAACGAATAGCTCTGCCAGAGAGAGGCGTTTATCCGGGGAGCCGTGTGTCCCTTCCCCGAAGCTCGATCCTACCCTAGTTTATGGGAGTCGGTGCCCGTGGAAACCGGTCGGGCCAAGCCTCGGATTCATTCGATCGATGCCTTTAGGATCGGGATCCTAGAGGCTCTTTTGTCTGCTGGGTCCCTTCTCCCTTTGTTCTCCTTTGAGCGCCCGGCCGGCCTCCTCAGCCTCGCCCCCGGGCGCCCCTTGAATATCTGCCCGTCGGGATATTAAAGATGGATATTCCTGCATTATCCGCGTCATTGTCTCTACGACAAAAAGCGCCGGAGTCCATGCATAGTGAAGATGTCTTCTTCTCTGACGCCTTCACGTTGAGAGGCTGAAAAGGTTTGGGGCTTTAAAAAAAAAACCAAAACTGAACTTAGGCTAAATTGTAGAGCCAGGTTCATCCAGAGGACAAATTTTCTGTTCGATTAGCCGTATTTCAGCCTGGAGGGATGACCTCTAAACCCTTCACCTTTTGGACTCCCCCCAGTCCCTTTCCCCTTTTCCCAAGCACAGAAATGCAGCCTGGTTCGCCATCTCAGAGCTCCTTTTTGAAATCAGACTTTCGAACAGAAAACTCTGGCTTTGGATGGAACCACTGTTCTCATATGCAACCCAGGCCCCTTTTCAACTCCCCCTGTCCCAGTCTCCAGGAAAGGGAAATCGGCTATTGTTGAGTTTAGGCCGGGGATGAAATGTGTGTGCTGCCACCACAACATGGGTATTTCGGAAAGGAAGTCAACAGTCCCGGCTGCCTTACAAACCCAGCCCGAAACAATCCTGATCAATGCTCCCTCTAAGCTGTGGAGTCTTGTGAGCAAAAATTGTACTTTGTGAGCCACTGGCATTAAAGTTATGAGTGAGCGATTTGGCTACTGCATAAATTAGTTTGCTCTGGAGCCATCCTTCCTGAGCGAAGACAAAAATGTGTGAGCCAGAGGCTAAAAAACTGTGAGCTAGCTCACACTAACTCAGAGGGAACACTGATCCTGACTCAAAAGCAAATCCCTCCCCCCTCCCCGTTCAGGCTGCAGTCCTACGCCAACATACCCTGGAAGCAAGTCTCATTGAACAAAGTGGGATTTTTTTCAGGGAAAATAGGCAACGGATTGCCGTTCGTAAGTGTATTAAAGATTGCAGTATTCGAGCAATCCCCTGGTCAGTATTCCAGAAAGGGGGCAAGAGAAGTTGGAAATGGAAGAGGAGGGGGGGGGAGAGATCTGGCATTTGCTCCATTGAAAGATGCTTTCCGAGAAGTTATCCCCCCCCCATTTCAATGGAACTGAAGCACCCAACCCACGTTTGCTCAAAAACAAGTTCCCCTGATTTCAGTGGGATGTTGCCCCTAGTATGTACGGGCCCGATTATAGACTTCAGGTCGATTATAGACTTCAGGTCGGTTAGGGTGAGACTTCAATGCTGCAGATCTAGATGAGGAAATAAGACCCATTGAACTCAGTGGAGTTTGTTTGCAAATCAACGTGTTTTGGAAGGGGACAACCAATGGGACAAATTTGACCTCACAATGTAGCCCATCCATCCCCTGCCTAAAACGAAAGTGAGCTTCAGAAGTGTGAAGACAACAGAACTGGCCCGAAGTTCTTTTGTGATGCTAATAGCCCTGGGGCAAATGTTTTCTTCTTCTTCTTCAGGTTTCCTAGTCTTAAAAGCCGTGCTAGAAGGGGAGAAAGAGACCCCTTTGAGCTCCCTTTTGTGAAGTCTTAAATCTTGCTTGCCAACTATATTAGTCAGCCCCGGGAAAGATGATGATGGAAGGGACCCAATATCAAAGAAATCCCCCCTTGGGGGGGGGGAGTTAACATTTGGCCAAAGGTGGATTTTGAAAAGGAAGGCCACCATTCCTTTCCTATCATCTCTCTTTGGTTGAGGATGATTTGGGGGGGGGTTATAATAATGATGAAGGCTCTTTTGAATTATTCTGAAATCTTCCTGCTCTCAAGCTGAAGGGGTGGGGGAGAATCCTTTAGGTTGTTTATATTGTTATCTTAGGGATGCAAAGTTGTATAATGACCACAACCTTTGTGATAAGAAGTGGCATTGTGGCAGTCCTGTTGTTGACTGTGAGATGTTTTCTAGGAGTCTGCCATTTTTTGTTGTTGTTTTGCTGCCTCTGATTAAAGCATTATTTATACAAATGATTTTGGTGTAAGCCCTCTTTATATCTTTTGCAATAAACGGTGTCAAAAGCAGAATGGGAACAGGGCACGCTTCAGGGCAAATATTAACCCTTAACTCTAGAAACCTGAGCAGAATCACTCTCTTCTGTAAGAAAGGTTTCACTCTGCTTAGAGCTGCACTGTTAAATTTGAAAGAAACACACAGGTCGGTCATTGCAAAGTATATGTTGCTGTGTATGTGTGCAAATGTGTGTGCAATGTTACTAGAACGGCCCATACCCAACATGTGCCACTGCGGCCTCTTTGTGAATGGAGTCCAGTGTTCCCGCTAAGCTGAGTTAGTGTGAGTTAGCTCACAGTTTTTTATCCTCCGGCTCACACATTTTGGTCTGAGCTCAGGAAGGACAGCTAATTTATGCAGTAGCCAAATCACTCACTCACAACTTTAATGCCAGTAGCTCACAAAGTAGAATTTTTGCTCACAAGACTTCACAGCTTAGAGGGAACATTGGATATGACCACATATCTACTTGACCACAACTGTCCTGATGAATGTTGCCCTGGTTGGATACTCAGTTGTGTATACAGATACATGTTTATGCAGGGGTAAGGTTCACTGAGCTGAGCTGGGCCTGTTCCCAAAGAAGCCTAACGCTTAAGCATTTTTACTTGGCAGCCACTGAATTCAGCGGGGCTTACTTCCAAGGCAATTTGTGTAGGACTGCGGCTGTCTAGGCCAGCCTGAAGTGTATTTACTCAGAAACAAGCCCCACAAATCTCAGCCCAAGTTACTTCCAAGCATGGCAATCAGACTGGGAATTTAAATCTCAAAGTTTACTCCTAAACAAGTGTGGATCAGTGGCCTAGTATCAGAAAGGTAAAAGGAGGCAGGGCAAAATCCATTAAAATTCATATTGCAGTGGCTGATTTTCACTCTCTTGCCCCGTACCTATAATAATACCTTCTGTTTTGATATGCCTGACATCCTGACCCTGAGCACAGCAAGCCCCATTCATTTCAGGATTCACTTCCAAGTGTTGGCCAGGATCCAAAGTACCTTGTGACCAACAGAGCCATTCTTAGCAGAGTCCCCCCCCCCAAGTCCATTGAAGCCAGTGGGCTTGGAAGGGCACAGCGCTGGTTAGAACGGCACTGCAATTCATGTGCCCACCAGGAATATAGGTTCCAATGCGCAGCCATGTTGGTCTGCAGTCCAGTAGCCCCTCCTGGCTTTGAATCTTGCTCTCCATGTGCTCAAGAAGGCCTGGGACTGTCAAACAGTAGCCTTCCTGGGCTCTTATCAGAACTGTGTTTGAAAGTGAGGAGAGTTTCAAAGGCTGTGTGTGTGTGTGTGTGTGTGTGTGTGTGTGTGAGTGGGGGGGAGAGGGAGGGGAGAGGGGGAGAGAGGAGAGGGAGAGGGGGAGAAAGGGAGAGAAGGGG
>NW_015165302.1:149360-162104 GCF_001447785.1 Gekko japonicus | reverse complement strand
GGAAGGGAGAGGGGGGGAGGGAGGGAGAGAAACTTGTTCAGAATACACCATCAGAAGCAAACAAAAATCCCACTGGGCTTGTGCCTGTTTGCTTAAAGGAGCCGTTTGAATTCTGGCCAATGTGTTCAGGAGCCAAGTAACCATCAAGCAAACCTTAAGGCAAGGCTAATTTCAGAAGCGTGTGTGTGTGTGTGTGTGTGTGTGTGTGTGTGAAGACATTTACAGCCTCTCCTGTGGCAGCACTAAGCATGCCACCCACACTGGTAAATCTTACCACAAGACAGCAAGGTCGGGCAGTGGTCTTTGTCATTCATTATGGATGATGGACCCCCTCCTTTCCCCACATTGAAAGAGTGGGGCTTGTGGAGGGGCCCCAAATCAGTCAAGGGCTGAGACATGAGGGGACTCCCAGCCCAGAGCTCACATTCTCAAGCTAGGTGTTAAGTGTTCCTCTTCAAGAATTCCTCAGCAGTTCCAAGGAAGGGTCTGGCCTCCAAGGCTGAAGAAACTGGTCTCTTGTTTCAACCTCAGAATGGCTCTGCCAGACATGCCCATCAGAATGTTAATTTAGAGGTCAACCCCAGTCAACTGGGTGGGCTTCACTGTGGCACCCTGTTAGGTGACCCTAACCCAGGTCTACGCAGAATAATTCTGTGGTCTAACCAGTGAGGCTTACACTCAGGAAAGTGTCCTTAGGGTTTTACTGTTAGTTCCTACTGGTTAGCATATGAAAGCAGGAACCTTAAGGAGTTACTTGGGACTAAGTCTACTGGAACTTACTTCAGAATAACCATGAATGCAATCTTGAACTCTGACCATGTTTACCGTGAGGAAGGGAGCTTTGACTCTTATACCCTGACTCTCTTCCTGGTTTCTAACATGCTACTGGACTCAAATCTAATGCATTTGTCATTGATTTCAATGGAATTTATGTCAATTTCTAAAGGATGAAAGCCTTATGCAGGTGCTGATGCAATAGGTACCATTTATATTCCTCTGAAACCCCTGGCATAATTCAAAACAGAGTAAGTGGAGCCTGGCTGCATCTTCTATCTTGCGAGTAGTTCCATTCAGGTGAGGAATGAAAACATTCTGGAGGAAAACATCTCTTGGATTGAAGCCTCCGATCAGAGCCAAGGTCCTTACAATTCAGTACAATACACTCGGATGCTTTGCCATGAGTTGGTTTCCTTGGAGTGCGTGGATCGAGTCCATTGAGGAGAAGAAATGTCCTTGGGGGCATTTGTGTAGTAAACCCACTTGTAGGGTCGGGTTATTGCTGTGTATGGAGATGTAGGTGTGGAGGAATCACGTTTCAGACTTGAACTGGGCTCTAAGGGGGGTGCTCGCGGTGTGGTGCCCATAAGTGATCAACTTGCACCCACTTTGAGGATTGCTGGGGAAGTTCTGGTCAGCTTCTAACAACAAAGGCGGTGACGTCTGGCTCTGTGTAGAGAGCTTCAGAGGATAGTCCTGTTGGCCTGCAGTACAACAGCTAGACAGGAGTCTGGTGGTACCTTGGAGAACAACAGATTTTGGGGATATGAGATTTGACTCTGGAAAGCTTATACCCCCCTCCCCCAAATCTTGCTCGTCTCTAAGGTGCTACTGGACTCGAATCTAGCTTGTGTGGTGTAGTGGTTTAGAGTGGTGGACTATAATCTGGATAAATGGGTTTGATTCCCCACGTCTCCTCTACATGAAGCCTGGTGGGTGACCTTGGGTCAGTCCCAGTTCTCTCAGAGCTCTCTCAGTCTCACCTGCCTCACAAGGTGCCTGTTGTGGGGAGGGTAAAGGAAGGTAATTGCAAGTGGGGTATAAGAACCAGCTCCTCCTCCTCCTCCTTCTAGCTGATATGTCATTCTCTCTGTTCTGAAGAAGTGAGCAATGACTCAGGAAAGTTCATACCCTGCCACCAATGCTCCCTCTAAGCTGTGGAGTCTTCTGAGCAAAAATTCTACTTTGTGAGCTACTGGCATTAAAGCTGTGAGTGAGTGATTTGGCTACTGCATAAATTGGTTTGCTCTGGAGCCATCCTTCCTGAGCTAAGGAAAAAACGCGTGAGCTGGAAGCTAAAAAAACCTGTGAGCTAGCCCACACTTAGGGAACACTGCCTGCCACTATTTTTTTAGTCTTTAAGGTGTTCCTGGACTCTCTCTGTCTCTCTCTGTCTCTCTCTCTCTCACACACACACACACACACACATGTGCACTCCCCCTGCAAACCATGGCTTGTCTACTCTTACGAATTCCCTGGGCAAGAGTCCCAAGTCGAAGGAGCTTCACAGGCCACTGGTTCCATTGAGGGGCACCAAGGCCTGATTTCCCCTTAGCAGAGAATACAAGTGGCGCCTTCAAGACTACACAAGAATCCATCGACTTAGCCTTGAAGGTGCCACTGGACTCCACTTTTTGCTCTGCTTCTGCTGCTTCTGCTGCTGGGATTGCCGACTTGCACGGCTCCGGGTTGGGATACTCTGGGGCTGTGGTGCCCTGGTTCCAGAAGGGGCTGGGAATGGCTGGTTGTGCGCCGGTGAGAGTCTGCGCCACCCCGGCGAACGTTCCAGCGTTGGAGAAATCTGGTTCTGATGAGGCTTCCCAGCACCTTCTGCTCGGCGGCTGCTCCCCTTCCTCCAAACACATCAATATCATTTTGTATATTGCCTCCCCTTTCGTTGTTATGGTAAGAGCGAGGGGTAGGAGGGAGGGAGGCAGAGCGAGCGAGCGCCCAGATCAAAATCCCCCTTCTCCTCCAGTCCAGTAAATAGGGGACCCTTTCCAATGGAACGCCTCGATCGGCTTCCAACGGCCATGTTTGCCAAACCTCTCCCCTGATCGCTTTCCGTTCTCCCCCCCCTTCTCCTTTTTTCTTTTCTTTCTTTTTTTTGTGTGTGGGGGAGGCTGCTGGCGGAGGTGGGGGAGGTTTAAATATAACCACGTAGACCCAAATCATCTTTGCTCGGGAAGAGTCACCGCGAGACAGCCTTCCCAAGCGCGAGGGGAGATGATAAGAATAGATTTTTCTCCAAGTCCTGACCACGTGATGGGCGAAATAATTAATTCAACGCGTCCCTTAAGAAACACGGAGTCGTCATTAATCTGCCAAGGAAAGGACTCTATCAGACCTGAAAACTGAGGAGATCCCAAGAATATAATATACAAAAGGGCTCAGGCGCTTTTCTACGCACACCTAGCTCTTTTGGCTACAGCTGAAGGAAAACAAAACAATAAATATATATAGCTATATATATATAGATATATATATTGTTCCTTTACTCATAATAAAAGAAAGAAAGAAAGCGAAGCCTTGGTATGTACCCATTTTCTTTCTTTTCTTTTATATTTCGAGATACTTAATGAACTTAGCTGTCAAAGGCTTGACAAATAGGTTCCCCCTTCTCTGGCTGATTTGCAGCCGGTCTCTCTAGGCAGAAGCTGGTCTGCGCATATTGGGGGGGGGGTGCGTTGTGTGTGCGATCGGCTCCTTCCCTTCCTCCTCCTCCTCTGGGGAGGGAGGGGCAAGGAAAGAGCCAGAGCCAGAGAGAGAGAGAGAGGGAGAGGGAGAGAGAGAATGGGAAGGTTTGGCTAAGGAAGCTGCCTGTGTAGGGGAACTGGGGGGAGATTTACTGGTTGTTGATATCTTACTGGGAACAATGCAGGTTGTCAGGGCATCTGCTGCCCATTCTGAAAAGCGGAGAAAAGGCCCTGAACTCCTTTTCAGGCAAAGGTCGTAGTTTGGGGTGGGTTTTTTTTTTTTGGCTTTGCGTCATAATAGAAGGCTATAAAACGGAGTTGAAATTTTACCCAAGGCGGACTTTCACCAATAGGTAATGAATCCGAAGGGTACTTTGCCACACATCCCCCCACGCCCCATCCAGACCCGTCTAGGCTGCAGTGGTCGCTTGGCATAAAGAGGTGGGGGGCGATTCGCCTGAGTTTGTGCTTTAGACGCCGGTCCGGAAAAATAAAAAATAAAAAATGCACGGGGAAGCTGTCGTTTTGGAAGGGGAGGAAGGGAAACCTCCTGGCACTTGCAACTGGCATTTAATTCATTGCGCCCAGGATTGATTTAGGCTGCCTCAAGCGAAAGAGGAATTGCGAAGGGTACTGTTTTGTGCGCGTCGGCGCGCCCATAGGTATATATGCATATTAAAAGCCTGCGCGTCGCAAAGCGAGAAACTGTCCTTCCGAGCCATTTGGATTTCCCTCGCTAGCCATTTGGATGTCTTTTCTGCAACCCCTGTCGCCTCGATTAAACCTCGCTTGGAGACCTTTTCTTTAAAAAAAACCAACCCATCCAAGATTGCGGTTTTTATTACTTCCGTTGTGCGTGTCGGGACATCGGCAGAGTTTCCTGCGCTGCGCATTATACAGTCAAACAATAAGGCATTAATCCCATTATTCAGAGATGACAAATGTTTACCGTGTGGGGACAGGGCCTGGGAGGAAGAGATGTCCTTCCTTTAGTGCTGCTTACAGACACGTGTATGGAATCCCCATCCTCTGGGCTTTCTTCGGCCCCAGAAAGCGCCTCAAAAGCTCCAGCAGGGAAAGGCACCGATCGGAATCGGCCTCTCGGAGCTCTGCACGGGAAAGGGCCCTTTAATGATAACGCTGATTCCTGCATATCGCTCCCCGTATATTTTATCAGTTTGACAATTGCCGGCTTGGCCGTTATAAATCATCGTAAGTAATTCCTGGAAGGGTGCGAAGCTGGTGTATGTGTGTGTGTATGGTGATGGAGGAGTGGGGTGGGGTGTGGAGCGGGGGAGAAAGGAGGCCCGGCAAGGACCGTAAATCTTTCGTTTTGTTGCTCGACGGACATCTGCTGAGACGGGAAAAGCCTTAGATCCTTCACCGGAGACAGATCTCGGCCAAACTGGATCTCTCCCCCCCCCCCTTGGCTCGGAGCCTTTCCAGCCGCAGATTCGCTCCCCTGTTTGTTTGTGAAGCGCGCAATTTATAGGGGGCCTGATTTCCTTATTCCAGGCGTCGTTTCTGGCGGAAGGGGCTGGGGGCGTTTGGTCTTCTCTTCTTGTGTATCCTCCCCCCCCACACACACACACACGCACGCACGCACACACCTTGATCTTTGCTTGATTGATGATCCGCGTTGCGGATCCTGTTTGAAGAAAGATGCTGCTCACCCACCCAGGTTCAATTTGATGCGGCGGAGCTGTCTTTCCATTGCCGGTGGTGGTGCGTGTCTCTGTGTGTGTTTTTGTGGGGAAGGCTTACAGGGAAAGGGGAGAGGACCACAGCCCCTAGCGAAATCAATAGGCTACGATCCTCAGGCCACCCCACCGGACTCCGTGGAGACTTCTTTGCGCATCAGGATGCGTGAAATTAGGCCGCAAGCGAGCTAAACTTTGAACGGCACACACACACACCCAGCCCCGAAAGGTCTTAAGTACCACCCAAAGCAAACCGATTCTCAGGTCGGAGTTTCTCCTGAACTTCGATCAGTGGACTCCAGTTTTTGTTTTAGAAAAACGGTTTGCAAAGTCAGGAGAAAGCACACTTATGGGGAGTATTGTAAAGCTATACATTACTGTCAGATCTCCATGCTTTGGGGTGGTAATGAAATCTGGGGAGATTCTAGATTAGGACCGGTGTTGGTCCGAGGGCGAAGTTACTTTAGAGACATCAGACAAAGGAGCGACCAATCCTTGCTAGTGATTGTCAGAACAGTGTACCGGATCTCACGCTTGGATTATCATTGGTGTGGGACCACTCAAGAGATTATTACTGGATCCAAAAAGGTTCCTCTCACAAAACCGTCCTGAAGAACGTTCCCGGGTTGCAGGTCGGGGCATGAAAGCAAACGGCTGCTTCATCCCAAATCCAACTTCTCCTAATTCATTCCTCCCCTATTTAAAAAAGAAAGAAAGAAATGAAGAAAAAGATGAAGATTATTGCAACATACAGCTCGGGCCAAACTGCAGCCGTCCTGTATTGTCGATGGATTTGTACCCCCCCAAAAAATCTATCATTTCCCAAGCAAGAACTCCTAAACCGGGACGTGAGCCACATTTCTTCTTTATGTCCTCCCGAAGCTTCAAACTCATAATTATTTTGAGGAGCGATGGGGGAAGCCCCTCCCCTGCCATTGACATGACTCCACTCCCCACCCCCCACACCATTTGTTTTACTTACCGATTATTATAATGCTATAGCGGCTCTTGAGCCAAATGGGCTGCGGTGGTTTAATTTGTCACCAATTTCCGACAAAGTCGGAGGTATTTTTGTCTCTCTCTCTCCCTCCCTCCCCTCCCTCCCTCCTCCCCTCCCTCCCCCGAAATACTTTGCTAAAGTAATCGAGCTGGTTGGATGGACCTTGGCTGGCAAAGAGCGCGCCAATCCCTGGCACAGGACTGCGAATGGAGCCCTTTCCTGGGTTGTGCGGTCCCACCGCTTTTCTCCATAGGAAGCTCGGTGGGGGTCTGTGGGACCTCCTTGGGGTAGCCCTACCCAGCCCCACAGCCACTTAGATGGAGGATCTTAGGGGAGGATTTCCAGAGGATCCCGAACTGGGAGGGGGGGGGGGAAGCGCCAGCCTTCATCAGAGCCATCTCCACTCTCAGGATCACGTGAACAAATATGCCTGTATTATAAAGCGACCCCTCGATTTCTTATTACAGGAGGTCGCCTCGGTTGCTCTTTTTAAAATAACAACAACAACAATAATAATAATCGCAATTATTGTTATTATCGTTATAACGGTGATGTGCATCAGGCCTCCTGGCTCCTTATTTACAAAAGAAGGGGGTGAAGCCTCGCCAGCCAATTGGCGCCTTTTATTCCGTGGGGTTGATCGCTGAAGGCTTTGCGTGCGGTCCCCCCCCCCCATTAAGCCCAACAAACTCCGAACTCCATTCGCCTCCTTTTTTATTGGAGCGCCAGCCTGAGTTTCTATTCTATCGGGAATACTGGTCTATGGAAATGTCTGCGCGAAGCCGCAAGATCAGGTTTAGGAGAGTATTGTCTGAAGAACAAAGGCGGAAGGAGAGATCCTCCCGGCGGCCAGCCCAGAGATTTTGAGAGCAGGAAAAAGACGCTTTTTTAAAGCAATAAGCGGGGACGCAGGTAAGCAAAACTGCATGAACTTCACCGATCCTGGATCCCGGCGTTGGCCTCCCCCTCCCTCAAATCCAGCCCTTTCCCGACGGACTACGGGACCAGGCAAGATCCTGTGTGCTGGTCATCCGCAGGTCAGAATAAGTCCCTAGGTGTCTGCCTCTTTATAGGATGAGTGGCATCTCTTCCTGAGGATTCAGGTATTGGATCGGTGCTGACCTGTTTGGAATAGACCGATTGGGCAGGACACCCCTGCGAAGGAAAGACAAACCTTTGGGCTTCGGGGAGGAGGGATGAAGGTAACTCTCTCCCGGGGGTGATCCAAGTCCCACTGAATTGTCACGGGCTGCCCTCTCCCGCGCACTGTGATGGCTCTGGACTTCAGCCTTCGCTCGGGGAGAGGGGCAAGGCGAGGCGGATCCTGCGAAGTAGGCAGTCGTCTTTCGAACACACCCAGGGGCAGTGGTGTCACTATATATTGTTTCGGGGAGGGGTGGGGGTCTTTCTAGAAGCAAGTCCTCCCCCCCCCGATATCTTTGTCTTTTCTTCTCTGAATTACTTCCCTCGACATCCCCCCCTCAGTCGAATAGAATTGCTGACCGCAGCTCCGTTTGCTAGAGTTCTATTGTCATTTTCGCCCAGGATGCAGATTTACGAGGATTTGTGTGCCTCTGTGCCCTGTGTGTGTGTTGTGTGTGAACAACCCAACGGAATCTAGCATGCTCCTGACCTCTTGGTTTTCAGTTGCAGCCGGCTCTTTTGCGTGTCCGCTCGGAAAAAATCAGTGGGGTTTCTCCCCCCCCCCGCTAAGCGTGTTTAGGGTTCCATCCTGGCAAGTGCAGTCCGATGCAGAGTCGCTCCAGGGTCGCTCCAGTTGATTCCAGAGGACTTCGACTGGAGTAACTCTACATTAGGGTTGCAGTGTGTGTGTCCAAACGCGCGTTGGATTGTGGCCAACCGCTATCAAGTAAAGATCACGTTTCATATCCTAGTAGCATTTTGCTAGATTTTCCTTGGCACGGGCTGTTTGAGAGACAGCCAAAGAAATGCCCCTCTTATTTAAAACAGCAGGGTTGAGAACGACTCCGACGTTAAAGATGCTTATTCAGGAGTGATGGATTTCGATGGAATTGACCTGAGTTTATTGCGGTTAGGATATTGCTGCTGTATTGCTGTAAACATCCAAAACGCGTTTACTTGGGAGTAAATCTCATCCATTTCAATGAAACTCAGCACCTAGCAAGTGTGTGATAGTGCGGCCTAATCATAGGCATGTTTACTCTAAGGTAAGTCTCCTGACTCCTTTTAAAGTATGTATATGATCACTGGATCACTGGAGATCTAGATTCTGTACATCCGGGTGTTTGGAGGAGGAATTTTCTTCCTTGGGTTTTTCTCCTTTCCCCCAATATTAACCCTCTTTTAGTACCCCGAACAAAGCGAGAGCATAAGTAGCGGTTTTATTCAGTGACTTGTGCTATGCTTGGCCGAAAGAAGCTGCACAGAAACTGACCATTGGACACCCCCCTCCCCCCCTCCAGCTTTCATGCCTCCAAGCTGCGAGTCTGACAAGTTCCTCACCTGAATCCAATTACGGACAAACAGCAATTCATTTCCTTACACTACAGGGAAGACTCCTGGTTGGAACCTCACCTCAAATTTCAGCCACCTGTCTTGGGGCCCTAGTCTGGATCAGTCACCGAAGACAGGCCCTGGGTTCTCAAAACTCCTGAACACCCTTAAGGCAGAGCTTGGAGTTCTGGGTTGGAGGAGAACGACTCAGTTCAAGGCCACAAGAAAGCAGGTGAGGCTGAACACAAGACCTTGAACAACAGAAGAAACTTATGTGGCTCTCCCGTCAAAAGATGCATCTTGGTCCAAACCAGATCTTTCTTTCTTTCTTTCTTTCTTTCTTTCTTTCTTTCTTTCTTTCTTTCTTTCTTTCTTTCTTTCTTTCTTTCTTCCTTCCTTCCTTCCTTCCTTCCTTCCTTCCTTCCTTCCTTCCTTCCTTCCTTCCTTCCTTCCTTCCTCTCTCTCTCTCTCTCTCTCTCTCTCTCTCTCTCTCTCTCCCCCCCCACAAAACTTCACACCAGTGTGTGAAAAAACTGGGGTGTGGAAATCAGGACCAAAGATGTGCGTTCATTCATTCTCTCTCTCTCTCTCTCTCTCTCCCCCCCCCCAAAAAAATCAGGATCTCCCAGAAGTGCTGTACTTCTGCAGAAGGGATTCAGAAGTCGATAATTAATTAGAGGCAAAAAAAGAGAGGGGGGGGGAACTTACCACGTTAATCTACCGCGGGTAACAATGACGGACGGCCTTTGGCGAATCCTGATCTTCCCGCTCAGGCGCTTCTATGATGTCGTCCCCCCCCAAAAAAAGCTCCCTAGGCTTAAGTTTTCTTCTCAACGCAGTAGTACAGAGTGATATATGTATATCTCGAACTCCAGTTGTAAACGGAGGGAAATAATATGTTAAAGCCCGCTTAGAGTTGACGTAGGCCCATGTGAATCTCTGTGCTCTAAGATCTTCCCGGGAGAGGCCTCGGGAGGACGAGGGACCCGGGGAGAGCGACAGCGCGGCGTGCGGGCAGCCAGCTCGACTTCCCCAAACCCCGCTTCGCCCCGGCATAAATCACCGGGAGGGCTTGGCAAGCGGGAAGGCCGGCCGCCTCGCAGCTGGGCTCGGCTCGAGACGGAGGAGAAAGTGGGGCGCTCGGGTGCCTGGCCAGCCCTCGGAGGGCCTTCCGCTGGTTGTTCATTAAGCGGTGAGTTATGGCTGCGCGAGGCAAAGGTCATTGCAAAGGCTTATGCTTGTTAGATATTCTCTCTGTAATGACAGGGGCTTCGCGGGGGGGGGGATTCCGCCCCCCCCTTCTCGCTCATTTCCAAAGTTCTTCCCGAGCAGATCCAGAGCCAAAAATAAGGACTGGGTCTCGAAATACAGACCGCGAGCCGATTTTCTGGAGGGGGCTTTTGGGGGGGTGGTGTTGTTGTGCTTTTTGTTTTTAAGAACGCAGTTCGAGTCCAGGAGCGCCTTCAGGCTCAGCCAAAAACTTGCCAGGGTATCAGCGTCGGGGAGTCCAAGCTCGCTTGGTCCGATCATCCCCGGGAACGCGTTTTTAAAGACTTCGTGTTTTCTTCATGGGACTCTCCTGGTCTGGAAACTGCCCCAGGACTCCTGTGCAGTTGGGGTCTGGAGGTCGGACGGACCTAGCCAGGCTAACCACCGCTATACATAATGCATGAGTCTGGCTTCAGGTCTGGGGGGGGGCGTCCTCCTGGTCGCTTCCCATCCTTCCTAGGCGGAAGGGTGCAGTGCCTTCATTTTAATGCTCGCCTGGTCTTCGATGCATGTGGCTATGAGGGTGTACCTGGGGAAGGGACAATCCAACCCCTGGATGTGTGCTACAAAGTTCTTCCTTACCACGACCTCTTGCATTTCCTTCCCCCCCCCCCACACACACACACTCCCCTCCCCAAAAGTGTACAACAATGCTACACCCCCCAAAAGCCGGATTCCCATAGCACCTTTTGCAACCTCTTGTTTCCCCAAATGACTGCAAATGGGAGAGGTGGAGGTGTGTGTGCGGTTCTAAGGGTGCTGATTCGCAGTCCTGGCGAACTTTCTCAGTGTTCACAGACTCTAGAATGTCTCCATGGCGTTTCGTTGGACCAGCTCACAAATAAAGGATTTTATTTTCCAGATAATAAACACACTTGTTATTTCAACAGTATACAGTCAATGAAGTCTACAGTGCTCCTTTACCTGAGTCCCATTATGTTCAGTTTATTCATTGCTGCATTTAACACCTATATTTTTTATAAAGTCTCTTGTACAGAACTGGGGGGGGGAGGAAAGAGATTTTTTTTTAAAAAGCGGAAAAGTGCAGCTTCCACTGAGTTTCCCCCTTTGTTCCAGGCACATCTCAGCGATTTATCCAAAGGAACCTGAAGATCCTGAAGATCCTACCAAAAGGCTTACAGACAAAATTAAAGAAAAAACATAAGCGTGGTGAGTTGTGTGTGTTTTTTTAATGTTTTCCCGTTGTTTGTTACAACTGAAGCTTGCCAACAGATGATTTATTTAACTAGAAGGGGGAGGGGTCCTAAAAGCTGGGGAATACACATGCTATAATGTAGCTTACAATCGATATTTTTTTTAAATGTTAATATTCACCGCCCTTAAATACTTCCCACACAGAGGTAAAAAGGTTGTTGCAATGAAGGTGGGTTTTTTTTGTTTTTTGTTTTGGCCTGAGCAGAATTGATATCCTATCAGGCTGCTTCAGTAGACCCTTATGAAGGGAGAGGAGAGGAAGGTGCCGAGAAACAAGCCTTTAATGAAGCCGTATCAGAACCGATCCCGAGCCAACCAAACCTGAACGCTCGTCCAGTGGGGCCCCCAACCAAGTCTTGAAGGAGATTTGCTGGCACCATTCCGGCATAGCTTAGATGCACTTGAGCCCCACGACACCCCGAGCTGAAATGTCCCTCGGCCCAGAGACCGACTTTAAAGCGTTTAATTGTGGCCGGATCGCACCATCCTTACAGATAAACCAGGCCTGTAGCTACATTGGGGGGCATCTCGAAGCCCGGCCCCCTAATTTACAGCCAAGGCCCCCTGACTTCCCAACCGGCCCCCAGGCGCTCCCTTGTGGAGGGGTGTGCGGGGGGTGCCCCCTGACTTGTTTAAAGGCCCCCCGAATTTAAAAAAAAATCCTGGCTGCGGGCCTGAGACAAACTATTCCCAGTAATCTAGCTACGGTATCCGCTTTGATAGGAATTGACCCAGAGGGTTGCAAAGGTAGGGGAGGCCAGAGAGGAAAGGGGCATCCGTATAAAACGAGGACGACAGCCGGGCCGGGCCCTGAGCATCAGCACCTACCCGGCCTTCACGCGCGGGGCCCTCCGAGCCTCCCTCCCCAGCTCAGTGGCGCGGATACAACGAGGCAGTTAGTCTGGCCCGTCCGCATCCGTTCCTCCCCCGAAAGAAAGGCCTCTTCCCGGCGGCTGCCTGCGGCGCTTCCTTCGGCGGGCTCGGCCTCCAGCCCAAGACCGCAGCCCGCTCGGTCTCTCCACCCCCCGAAAGCGCTTCCGAGAGCGGAGCGCACCCCGGCCCGGCTGTGGGGAAGGCCGGAGGCGAACCGGCGGCCCTTTTATAGCCAGATGCCCCCGCGCACAGCGGCAGGGAGAGGGCGGGGGCGCCGGGGCCTTCTTTGGCCGGCCTCCCTCCCACGCAGCCGGCTTTACACTCCGCCGTGCTCCGGTCTTGGGAAGCGGAGCTCCCTTTCTTTCTCTCTCCCTCTCCCCCCCCCCGCCTCCATTCCTTTCTGAGGCGTTTACTGCCCCAGCGCCAGGACCAGGAGTCATAAATTTTGCTACACACCGCCGTGACAGGAGCATTGATATGCACCGTGAGAACTCGGGCCTGCTTAATAACCACTCCGCCGGCCTCTCTTACTGCCTTTTATTTATTCGGTATCATATTAGATATTGATTCCCCGGCAGAATTAAGTGTAGTGGGCGCATTAGTCGAGAACCGGCTTCATATGAATATTTGGAGGGGGGGGGATCGAAACGGGACGGGCGAGCGTCGGGGAACTTGCCAGGAAGCCAGTTGTGTTGTGTTATGTGGGGGGGGGGGGGAGGGGGGGGGGTTGGGGGGGGCC
>NW_015165302.1:134251-149320 GCF_001447785.1 Gekko japonicus | reverse complement strand
GGCTTTGGCTGATCTCTTGTTTTCCCCCACCCCCCCCCCACAGCCAAGTCTGATTTCCAGAGATTAGGCTCCGCAGTATCTAGAGAGTAGCCAAGGGACAAAGGGACCCCACGCTTTGGCGAATGGCATCGCGGTTCAGGCAAGGTTAACCTCCCTAGAAGCTTGGCAAGGGAATTGGAAACACAGACTTTGTGGTTTCCTTGGACAGACGGAATTCGCCTCTGCTGCTTCCCACTCGGCTTGGAAACAGTTTGGGGAAAGAAGCGCTTCTTTGTGTGCTTCTGTGTGTTTGTGTGCGCACGAGCGCATTCCAAGCCACCAAGGGGATGAGTATGTGTGTCTGGGTGTTACCTACAACCAAACAAGACCACTGCCTTCAGGATATGATATTCTTACAAAGGTGAAACATGCAAGGGTCCCTCCACATACAAACCCTTTTTAAAGAAAGGAAGGAAGGGAAGCGTTGTGCTTGCCTGTGTGGGGGTGGGTGGGTGGGATGGAGATCTAAAAGATGAGCCACCAAACACTAGAACATTGTCCGTGTGATTTATGGCCCCATGCCTCCTTTTTAGGTTCAAGCAGAGTTCACAAGCAGTTGGTATTTCAGAAAAGAAATAAAGCTTCTCGGTTTCTGCAGCGAATATTTTCCATGAAGAACCTCGTGTGTTCTTTGGGGAAGCCCTGGTTTTGGTGAATGAAGCGGGGTGCAGCGATGCGCTGGGCTGGTTTGGCAAAAAAAAAAAATACCCCACAAAAAAAAAACACAAGCACCCTTCGGTGCAGGCTATCAGGGAGGCTGATCTTTGTGAATATAGATTGTCACTAGCGAATAAATGAGCATCAGCACGCTTTAGAGTGTATAAGGGAAACTTGCAGCTCCCTTTCTCTTGTCCAGTTATTTCATAATTATTGCATTCAATAATTGTAGAGAACCTGAAAGGAACTTGCTAGGAGATACAGAGAGCAACCCCTAAGCAGGTCCACAGTGCCATGAAGTCCCATTTTGTTAAATGGTGTCACTTCCAGAAAAGGGTGTATAGGGTCCTAGAACGTGACAGCAAATAGAACCTCTTTGTCATCTCCCCACTCCTATCCCACAGATGCAGGAAAGAAATATGCGAACCAAAGAGTGGTCGTAAGCAGCTGAGATACTTTGCAGGCTAAATTGAGGATGATAAATTAAGATAAAAGACGAGGAGGAAATGCAGTAAATTAAGAATCTTTTCATGATACATATTTTGTATGGTGAGTTTATTCATTAACTCCATCGATGATTACTGGGGAGACAGAAATGTGAAATGAAGGATAAGGTATAATTTTGGCCCTTAAACCATGCTCACTCTTCTGGAGGGGATGAGTGACAGGGACCAGTAGATGTTTGGTGTTATCATGTTCATAAAGCACTGAAATGGTGGTATTCCCTGAAGCTAAGCTGATTTATTTGGAAGGAAACATTCACACACACTGGCAACCAGTCAGTTCCCCACAGATTGTCCATGATGTTTGATCAAGGACTTAAGTATCCAAATAGTTGGGATTGTAGGCTGCAACAATAGAATGAAATGAAGGGTGGTGGTGGTGGAGTGCCCTTAGGTTCACTTGGGCAAATAAGACCACATTCGTAGTATAAACCACCGGAACCACTTTCTGGAGCAAGCTGCTGGCTGAGATCCAAAAGCTTAACTCAGTGAAACTTATTGCTAAGCAAATGCAAGTAGGATCATGCTGTTTGTCACTTGCCTGGGAAAAGGCAAATTTGCCTCATTTGGGTCTTGCTTGAAATTGTACAGCAGTGCAGTGTTAGAAACAGATTCTTTACGACTGCCAATAATAAAGCCCCTATTTTATTCATTTTCATTATTTATAGTCCCCCTTTCTCACTGAGACTCAAGGTGGATTCCACAGCGTGTATCAGTGCAATCAATAGAATGGAACATCCAATAAGCAACATAGTAAATGGAAAACTAACAGTGCGGTCCCGAAGAGTTACACCCTTCTAAGACTGTGTAGAATTGCATAGTGTTTTGGAAAACCTTATCTTAAAACAGGGGCTTCCATAGATTTAGCTTGTAAATAAACCTATTGTGCCCTTGATGCAATGCCTTCATCTACAGACTGAGAGACCTAGTGGCATTTGAGTAAAAAAATGTACTCATTAAGCTCAGCTCTGTTCTAATATACCAAAATGTATACCAAATCGAGCCAGTGAGTTGTAGTGGTTAGGGTGTCCCATGCTGCCATTCTGCTTGCTGGGTGAATGGGGGGGGGGGGGAATCCCCCTCTCTCTCTCATCCTAACCTGCCTCTCCGAGTAGTGATTGTGAGGATAAAATGGAGAAGGCAAGAATGATGGTGTAAATTGTATCATGTCCCTATTGGAGAGAAACCATGGCACAATTATCTGAATAAACAGATAATATTGGCCCAATTGGCAGAAATCAGGAGAGGTAGGCAGACTGCACCATTAATGGGAAAGTTACCTTCAACATCCATGGAATTTAGGGTTCTATTCACCAAAGAGCAAAAAGCATAGTATACCACCAGTAATCTGGGGGAATGTCCTCATTTTATTACAATCTGAAGGTGGAATCTTTTCTGCATGGCCATAGACAATCCCAAGAGTCTGGTAAAGAAAACTAATCCCTGTACTTTATGCCAATTTTGAGTGAAAAATAATCCACAAGAAGATGTGGTTGAAATATTTCCAAGATGCCTCTTAGGCTGTTAAAACCAAGGTAGCTGACCTATGTATTTCTTCTTTATATTGCAAATGAAAGTTATTGAATACCCTTAGTTACACTTTAACTTCTTCCCAGGAAAAACAAAACAAAACACCAAGAGACAGGATTTACAATAGAGATGGAATTTTCTCTGGTTTTTCAGGTTCCAATTCTGGTTCAATCCATCATGTCACTCTGGGCTCACAAATACTCAGGCGCATGCGTGACCTGCAGGGGAAAATGGGGGGGGGGAAATGAGAGTAAACAAAAAAGTTAGTTAATATTTATACCAAAATGACACAGAGATCAAACATCGAGGGTGAAGAAATGTTTATGTGAAACAATATAATAATTTATCATATGGGCAATACAGAGAAATTCAGTCTTCATTTTATATCCCATTTTTATCCAAAGAAAACATTTATGGAATAAACTGTAGACTACCAATTCAGTTGTTTCAACCTGCCAGCCTTTTTACCAATTTGTCCAGGGCAGTTTCACATGCCAACACTGTATAGTATAACAGGATTTTGTTGCTTGCCAAAGGCTTCCTCTTTTAACAAGTACCACTCTCCTCCAAATAAAATTGTGATGTTGGCAGGGTTGTATTTGATAACTGTTTTGAAAAGTCATCCTTTAAAAACTCTTCATTTTCAGGGGAAGAGTGATAAATATTTCCCTGATCTGGTGAGGGAAAAGCAGAGATAACAAATTTCCCTGATCTTGATGGACAGACAAAGCAGAGATAATAAATTATTATCAGAAACAACACACAGGAAGATCTACCTACAGTGTCAGTATTTTCTCTTTGCCATCCTGGATTGTATAGTCCCTTGTACTGTCATTTTAAATACATTTGTTGGGGGTCAGTCCCAGTGATTTAAGCTAACCTTCTGTCCCTGGTTGAGAGACCATGGAGTGAGTCTACAATATTCATGCCATGGAGTATTCTTCCCTTTGCATCCTGATCCACAACATCTGTTACTTGGTAGAGAAACCCACTGATATCTATAGTACTTGTACATAATCTATAGCAATTGTATGTAAGGAATGATACCAATTTTTATAGTAATTCTGTGTAAGGCAGGATACCAATAAACAGGCTGACAAGAGCAATCCTAAGTAGAGCTACACCGTTCTAAATTCATCAAGGTCAATGGGCTTAAAAATGTGTGTCTGCTTTGGACAGCATTATGACTGGCCTGGTATGTCATAAAATAGCCATGTTAGTCCATTGCAGCAAAATAAAACAAGAGTCCAGTGGCACTTTACAGCATAGTCTGGAATTACTATGCAGAGAAAGACAATGTAAAACCACCTCTGCTTGTCTCGTCTTGAAAACCACCCACGGTTCTGTAGACACCATGAGATGGCACATGTTATTGTTACACTACCATTTCATGATGAGTTAGAGCTCACTTCCTCAGATGCAACTGAGAAAGTGAGCACTGACTCACATAAATTTATCCTGGAATAAATTTTATTAGCCTTTAAGGTACCACACTGGACTTCGGCTTGAAACTGATCTGGTATGTGTTTCTGGAGGAGAGAACAGTAAAGTTGGGTAAAGACCATTGACGTGTTTATGAGTCAATGATCAATGACTTGGGGGTGGGGGCAGAGAGAGAGTGCATGTGAGAACAAAGTATGTGAATTGCCAGAACTGCATGCCCATATGGAAGTCAGCAAATGGTGTTTTGGGAGGCGGGGGGAATGATGAAGATGGGAGTCAAATGGGGTTCCAATATTTGTGATAGGGGGGTAAACAGGAGAGTGCATGTCCTATGATCCCACACGAGCTATTTGAAAGCAAAATGTCCGCTTTTGCTGTTGTAGGTAACTTTCCGTATGGTTGTGCTGTCTATCAAGAGTCCAGGATTAACTATAAAGATGAAGCAAACCTTGTTATGAGCCAACCATGTGCCATGTTGTATGAGGAAATAGCTACCAGAGACAACCAGCACCTAGGAGTGCATGGTGCATGTGACTTTTGTTGTGCTGAGTAATTTCAATGTCACAACTCCATTAGGAACCATGGAAGTCTTATGCGCATTATATGTGGTGGGGAGGGTTGGGAGAGCCTTGAAATAAACAGAAGTCTTGTGGTATCTTATTACATTTTTATTTTAGTTTAAGATTTTGGGCATTAGGTCTCACATCCTCACTGAGGGTGACTGATCTGAGCATGAGTTCACAAAGGCGAAAATATGTGGCCATTGGCCCTTTGTGGGTGACTTCCTCTGCATGGTGGGGAGCCCAGTGTAAAATTATGGTCTAGCTTGTTCTCAAGTGTATGTTCTTTGGTATGTGAGGAAGAGCTGGCGAGGGTCCCAGTAGGGTCATGTAGCTCAAAACCACATGGCTGTAAGTACTGTATCGTTGTCATAGTGAAGCTTGTTTGAGGGTGAAGAGATAGCACGTGCCTAGTTCATTCCAATGCTTGAGGAGCTGGAATGTTATTATCTCCACCCAGGACCTGCTCTACACAGTGCAGCAGAATAAGGCTGTAGAATCCCAAAGAGGGTATAGACGGTCCCACATCAGACTGTAAGGGGAAGTGATGTCATGGTTTAACTCCCACCACTCAAAAACTGCATAACTTGTCCCGTTTCAAATTTCTGCAATCCAAATCCTGTTGCTTTGTTTATTGAATGGCCCATCCTGTTGATCGTATTGACTTGCACTGGGTAATTCCCCCTGAGTCTCAGAGAGAAAAGAAGACTATGAATACTGTAAACAAATTTCAGAGTGTAGCCATGTTGGTCTGCAGCAGATCTAGATTTAAGTCTAGTAGCCCAAGTCCTTAAGGGATCTCTGTTCCTACTTGTATCTGAGGGAGATTTGACTCTTGAAAACCAAAATCTTGTTGGTCTCTAAGGACTGGAATTTAGTACAGTACATAGGGTTGCTAGATCCCCCCTGGCCACCGGCAGGGTATGGGGGGGTAGGGTTGCCAATTTCAGGTTGGGAAACTCCTGAAAATTAGGGGATGGAGCCTGGGAAGGAGTGACCTCAGTGGTCTACAGTGCCATAGATTCCACCCTCCAAAGCATCCATTTTCTCCAGGGGAACTGATCTCTGTAGCCTTGAGATGAGCTATAATACCAGTGGATCCCCCCCCCCCTTGCTTCCCTAACTGGGTGTGTTTGGATACATATACACACAGAGAGACAGAGCTATACTTCCTATATTTAGTCAAGATGGGTAGCCATGTTAGTCTTTCTGCTTTTTTCCCTATATTTAGCCGGGTAGCCTATATCTATGTTTGTATGTATGTAAAGCTCTTCAGGGGGAGAGGTTCTAGTCTAGGTCTTCGCAGGCGGCTCAGGTTTTCCATCTACAAGGCCCAGCTCATCTTTCCCTCGAGATCCAAAGCGGTATCATGACCCTCTGCGTGCGTCTCTTCCGGCCAGTGACGCCATTTTCTCTCTCCTTCTCTTTCTCCTCCCCAGGTGGCTCCGCGGGCAGCGACTGGCCCAGGCCCGAGACGTGAGGCGGGCGCGGCCGCCTGAGAGGGGGGGTGGCGGCGGCCACTTTCTGAGCGGGCGCCCGAGGCCTCGGCGAGCGCGGAGCCCCAGAAGATGCAGAAGGCCGCCTACTACGACAACGCGGCGCTCTTCGGCGGCTACGGCGCCTACGGCAAGGCCGACGCCTACGGCTACACCTCGGCCCCGCCGCAGCCTTACGCCCAGCCGGCCCTCGACACCGACTACGCCCAACGCAGCCCCCGGGCCTCGGCGAGCCTCAGCAGCAGCAGCAGCAGCAGCAGGCCCAGGCGCCGCAGCCCCAGGCCCAGCAGCAGGCCCAGGCGCCGCCCCCGGCGCTGCCCTCGCCCTCCCCGCCCAGCGCCAACCCCATCCACGCGGGGCCGGCCAAGAAGGGCAAAGGCGGGCCCAACGCCTCCTCCGGCGGCTCGGCGGCCACCATCAGCAAGCAGATCTTCCCCTGGATGAAGGAGTCCCGCCAGAACTCCAAGCAGAAAAACAGCTGCGCCCCTGCAGGTACCAGAGGGACTTCTGCCGGCCGCTGAGCCTTCCCGCCCGAAGACCGTTACCCCCTTAGCAAAAATAAAGTCAAAAAGGAAGATGTTGGCTTGGAACCACAGTGTCCTTTCACTGCAAAACAAACAACCCCCCCCACACACACACACACACCAAGTTTGAGTCCAGTGGCACCTTTAAGTCCAACAAGTTTAATTCTGGGTACAAGCTTTCCTGTGCATGCACACTTCTTCAGATCTGTATCTGAAGAAGTGTGCATGCACAGGAAGGCTTATACCCAGGAAAGCTTATATAGAGATCTGTATATGAAGAAGTTTACACTCAGAATTAAACTTTGTTGGTCTTAAGGGTGCCACTGGACTCGAACTTTGGTCTGTTGCTTCAGACCCACCCACCTGTTGCTTCAGACCCACCTGAATTTAACTGCAAAAGGCCATGAACACATGAAACAACCTTATACCTTATGGGAGGGGGTGTGGCTCAGTGGTAGAGCATCTGCTTAGCTTGCAAAAGGTCCCAGATTCAGTCCTCGGTATCTCCAGTTAAAATATCTGGCAGTAGGTGATGTGTGAGACCTCTGCCCTAAGACCTTGAAGAGCCGCTGACTTTCACGGACCAAGGGTCTGATTCAGTACAAGGCAGTTTTATGTGTTCATATGTGTATTGACATGCAGTGCTATCCTAAGCGGGTCCTGCTCAGACTTATTCAATGGAGTTTACTGCAAAGAAAGTGTTCTTAGGATTGCACTGTTGGTACCTGAGAATCAGCACTGTCTACTCGGGCTGGTAGCTGGCAGTTAAAATATCTGGCAGTAGGTGATGTGTGAGACCTCTGCCCTAAGACCTTGAAGAGCCGCTGACTTTCACGGACCAAGGGTCTGATTCAGTACAAGGCAGTTTTATGTGTATTGACATGCAGTGCTATCCTAAGCGGGTCCTGCTCAGACTTATTCAATGGAGTTTACTGCAAAGAAAGTGTTCTTAGGATTGCACTGTTGGTACCTGAGAATCAGCACTGTCTACTCGGGCTGGTAGCTGGTCTCCAAGGTCTTAGGAAGAATCCTTTAACTGGAAATGCTAAGGATTGAACCTGGGACCTTCTGCATACCAAGCAGATACTCTACCACTGAGCCACAGTTCGTCTGTTGTAGCAACATAAAAGTCCAGTGGCATCTGGAAGAAAGTTCATATTGAAATAAACGTTTAATCTCTCAGAAGCTACTGGAATTTTGTTTTATGTTGCCATAACAGACAAACAAGGTTACTACCCCCTTGCAGTTGAGACCTTGAGACGTCACTGTGGTTCAAAGCCAACATCTTAAGGCAGGCACTGAAGTCACACAGGGCTCTTCTGCTGGTGGAACAGCCAAAGCTGAACCAAGTGAAAAAGATACTGGCTGGGCTCTCCTAGGTCTGAAAGGTGGAGGAAGTGGATTGGAATCTTGCAGACCTGGGAAAGCAGGATACATTGTAGGCCTTACAATAGCAAGATTTTCAGGATCCCTTAAAAGATTCTTCTGTGACCCCGAAGTTTAACAATTGTATGCTCTGCTTGAGGAAGGCTCCTGTGTGACCTTGAAGCTTACATTCTGAATTACAAAGGTAGGCTGGTTCAACGGAAAGGTCCAGCCTTATCACAACTGTTTCTGGTGCTTGGAAACCAAAAGGGCTGCTAGTTATTTGCTAAATAAAACAAGACTAATTCCAAGCAAGTATGTAGAAACAATTCCTTCTGTCCAACTTTGGCTGAATTTATTTTAAAAAGTGAAGCCTGCCTGGAGCTCTAGGAATCGGACAGGCCAGAAGGTGAAAAGAATCACCACATAAACTTATTACAATCCTGTCCCCCCAGAAACCACCACCCCCTATTTTCCCAACAAACTGCTTCAAAACCCGAACATCCTCACAGAAAACACATGACTAGAAGGAAGCCCTGTTGAAAGCCATGCGGCTCATTTCTTTGGAGACTTTCTGTGTACAAATAAGAGGTTCCAAGTTGCTTTGCCTGGGAGTGAATCTCAGTTAAATACGTGGGACTGTCTTCTTACTAGGTGCCTGTGCTTTGGGGATGGGGAATGGAAAGGAAAGAAAGAGAGGAAGAGGAGGAGGGAAGCTGAGGATACTCTCTTTTGTCATCTCAGACTTCAGTCAGGCAAGGCGTTAGTTTTTTCAAAGAAGGTAGCCAGATGTCCCTTATTAGGAGGTGTCCCTTCTTTTTAAGATGCCCTTTCTTCTAGAACATCACAGTCCCCTGGAGCCTGAGGCATGTCACTGATTTCCACTCTTCACACTTCCCGAGGACATAATGGCCGGGCCTTGTATCAGACCCCACTGCTTCAAAGTGCCTCTTTAAAAAAATCTTTTTGATCTGGGGACACGGAGCATAGTAGTCACCCTTACTAGGCGGGCCGGGTGACAGACCCAGTGGGGTAACCCTGTTAGTTTCTTGTAGCAAAACGAGCCCGGTGGAACTTTAGACCCTGGTTTCAACGTGGCCTTTAGTGAGTCCAGAGTTCTCTTCTAACTAGGTCTGCCTTCCCCACTCCCACCCTAGGTCTACAGAAAGGGGGCTGTGTCTCCCCCAACACGTCTGCCTTTGGGCCCATCTTGGAGGGAAGGGATTTAGCAGCAGCAGCAACTAAGTGAAGGCAGGGGCATGGATTGATACCTCCCCCCCCAATTCCTCCCCTTATTTAAAACGGCAGAAAAGGGGGAGGGGAATCAAACGTCTCTGTTGCCTTCCCTGTCTTGGAAACGGCTGCCGCCTTTGGGTTCGGCTTGGAAACGGCTGCCGCCTTTGGGATCGGGGGCGGGAGGGGGGGGCCAAGGAGAGCCCCGGCCTCGGTTACTCCTGCCGCGCTTTCCTCTGGGAACGCCGCCCAGTCTGCTCCTCTCTCCGGGCTTTCGGTCGAGCCCAGCCGCGGGGACAACAAAGGCAAAACGGGCTCGGCTCCTTCTCGTTGGCGGCGGGGAGCGCAGCAGCAGCAGCAGCGACTGGCTCCCATTGTCCTCGCGGTCCCGCGGCCCGGCCCTCCGTCCTGCTTTGGGGCCAGGCGAGAGGACCCTTTTTCCCGAGCTTTGTCACAGGGATCGATCGATTCGTCCAATTAAATCCGATGATTTACAGCTCTCCCATCTCCAACTGTAACTTTCCTGTCCCTCTGAGAAACCCCCCCCTCCCCCGGTAGCCGAGTCTCTCTTAAATTCCACACGCGTTGGATAAGGCACTTTCAATGCCCCTTAGCAATGGTTTGCAAGTAGATTTCCCTGTTTCACGCAGGAAAATCCAGCTGCAAAGGATTGCTAAAGCACACTGGAAGTGCATTATCCAACGCCTCTCAGAGCCCCGGATTCCTCCCGTCAGGGTGGGAGATCGAATCCTGCTCCCCTTTCAGGCAGGGGAGAGTTCGGGGGGAAGTGTCCCTTCGCTTTAGCCTCTTCCTCATTAGCCCCTCCGGCGTGCCAGTATTGGTGAAATAAGAGCTGTTTCGCACAAACTCTGCCTTGAGCGAAATGGCTTTTATTCGATTTCAGTTCGCTTTGAACCCCGGATTTCAGCGTGGAAGCTTTTGGGGGGGGGAGGGTGTGGGGTGTGTGTAATGGGACGGGATTGTAGATTTGCCCTCGAATGGGGAGAAATAGAAAGACTGGAAGGGCGGGGGGTCGTTTATGACAAAAAACAAACAAACCCATTCTGGTTGGCTTTCATGGCCTGATTGGATCTAGGGGAAGAATAGCGATTTTTCGAATAAGCGCATGAAAACCCCTCCCGGGCCAGAATGTCGAAGCGTCCGTAGAGTTCCGGATCGAGTTTTTTAACTCAGCCTCCCGACCAACCAGCGAGGGCGTCAGACCTACACCCGTTACCAGACCCTGGAGCTGGAGAAGGAGTTCCACTTCAACCGCTACTTGACCAGGCGTCGCCGGATCGAGATCGCCCACGCGCTCTGCCTGACCGAGCGCCAGATCAAGATCTGGTTCCAGAACCGGAGGATGAAGTACAAGAAGGACCAGAAAGCCAAGGGGATCCTGCACTCCCCGGTGGGCCAGTCCCCGGACCGCAGCCCGCCGCTCAGCGGGCCCAACCACGTCGCCTACTCCAGCCAGCTCCCCACCGTCAACAGCCTCGGCAGCTACGACGCCCCCTCGCCCACCTCCTTCGCCAAGTCCCAGCAGAACATGTACGGCCTGGCCGCCTACACGGCGCCGCTCAGCAGCTGCCTGCCCCAGCAGAAGAGGTACCCGGGGGCCGAGTACGACCACCACGCCATGCAGAGCAACGGCGGCTTCGCCAACCCCAGCCTCCAGGGCAGCCCCGTCTACGTCGGGGGGAACTTTGTCGACTCCATGCCGGCCTCCGGCCCCATGTTCAACATCGGCCACCTTTCCCACCCGTCCTCGGCCAGCGTGGACTACAGCTGCGCGGCCCAGATCCCCGGGAACCACCACCACGGACCCTGCGACCCCCACCCCACCTACACAGATCTGACTTCTCATCATACATCTCAGGGAAGAATTCAGGAAGCCCCCAAACTGACGCACCTGTAGTAGTCTGGAATGGATTCCGAGAAAGAGACAGACAGAGAGAGTGAGAGACACAGAGAGAGAGAAAGAGAGAGAGAGAGAAAGGAAGGAAGTTTTGACATGTTTTAAATTACCTCACTCCCCTCCCGCCCCCCTTGAAGTATTACTTTTGAGCAGCCTGAGTATTAGTGGATTTATATTTTGGGTCTCCTCAGTAAACAGTTAACACAATCTTGTCTCTTCTTTGGTGACGACTCCTGTGTTGACAAAAATGATGATGATTTTTTTTTCTTTCGGTGGAGGGTTCTTTTAAACATTTTTAGCCGTTCAGAAGCATGACAGTGCAATATCCTTTTTCCCCCTCCTTAAAAAAATAAAATAAAAACACACCCTGACCATATACCCACAAAGAAGTCATAACTGGTAATGATGTACTGGAAGGTAAGTTATAGTAATCTATCAGTTTTTAGCAGCAAGCGATTCTTGAAGAGGAGCTTACGTCTATTGGGACCAAAATGGAGACATTTCCCAAAAGCTAATTTATATTTTTTAAAAAATTCTTCAGCAATGTAAAAGATTGCATTGGACTTGAATAAGATGTATTTATTATTTTAAGAGGAGCGGGTTTTTATTTTTGTTTTTGTTATGTATCATTGATTATTTAATCCTGGTCTTCTTCAATGTATTTATGTGGATATCCGTAGTTTCTTCACTGCCCCCTCCCTCCCCCAACTCGGGAAGATTGATTCAGGTCTTTGATGGCTATACATCTCCCCCCCACCACCTATTTAGTATATTTGGTCTGAAATAGAAAGAGTAGTTTTGAACAGTTGTAACAGTGGCTGGTGTTTGTAGTTTGTGTAAGGATTAAGTAAAACAGCAAATTGTAAATCAAGTCATAAATTAACACAAAACTGGAGCATTATACAGGGAGCCCTTACCTTTTTAAAAATCTAAAAAATATAGTAATTTATTTCACATTGTTTGGAACCATTTTGATCGCTTGTTTAGAATTTAAAAAACACTCTGTTCAGGTTGGGAGTGTCTCTCATTTAGCTTAATCTGTCACCTCTGGGTTGTTTGAATTCTGTTCTACAGGGAAAAAAACAAACTGAGAAACTGAGAACTTTTTGTCAGTTGCAACCCCCCCCCCCTGTTTTTGTCTGTTTTCCCCCAGATAAAATAGCAAAACGTTCACATTTACAAGATTAGGAACAATATAAAGGTGTAGACGGAATTTGGATTTCCATAGAGCAACTCAGACTGCAACTGTCCATTTCATTGAATAAATAATTATGATTTACATTTTATTTATGTTAACCATAAATCCATTTTGGACACAGGTCACTGGAAATTCAAACTTACTTTTGCTGATTAAGGAGAGAGAGGGGGGGAGAAAACTTTGAAGGAAATATTGACAATCAAATATCTACAAAGGACAGAGTGCTGTAGGACGTAGGGAAAAAATAAACTTTTCTGAAATACTCAGAATGGCTTTCAATCTAGGAAATTAGCTCTATCAATATTTAATATAGTCTTCTGTAGCAGACGTTTGGTACAATCCTGGTGTAAAACAAATGTTTTTGTCCCTCACCTTAAAAGGGATAAGGAATACAAACATCTCTCCGTCCCCTCCTCTTTATTTATACCCTACTGTTTAATCTGTTACAGGATTTATAAAGCTTTTCTCAAGGTAAAAGTGGCATTGGGTACTTGTTAGAAAGGATACATGCCCATTAATTTAGGAGGAAGTGCCCCTTATCTCTCTCTTTTAAAAAAAGAAGGCTTCCATTACGATTCAGATCTTCTGAATTCCCGGCAGAACTCTAAGGGAACCTCACTTTTCAGTTTGACTAATAATACAGCTCCATCTCTGGAAGTCACGATGGCAACTCCTGCAATTCTTTTTCTTTTTTCTTTTGTATGAGAAGCTTTAACTCCTACACTTGTGTCTGGCTTGGACAATGATGATGACATATATAAGAATCCCATTCAGTACCTTTTATAAATGCCATGTTAACAAACGAGAGAAGAGGGAGAGAGAGAGAGAGGAAAAATTGTAATCCTTTTTGTTTGTTTGTTTTGTTCAATTTCACTTTTACCCAAGTGTTGTAGATCTGTAAACAAAACAGAATAAACAGCTTCAAGCGAAGACATATTTTAACCACTTCTGGATCTAAAAGTGGCCTTTTTTTCCTCCCCTCCCTTTCGTTTCTTCTGGCACTGGCGACAAAGGCGCAACACAACCGGTCAGCTTGGCAAGGAAAAAAGAAAAGAAATGATTTCTGAGAAAAGTCGTCCAGGAAACACTCCCGGAGAGCCAACCGATACATACAGAGTGCAGGGAGATTTTTTTTACTGTTCCTCATGCCAGGGCCCGTTTTACTTTCCGCTCCTATAAATCAAAACAATGCCCTAGGAGTCCAGCCCTCGAGGTCCTTTCTGGCCTGCTCTGTCACTCAGTGGGTGTCTGCTGAGTCTGCGGGACTGGGAGGCCCGAGTGGGATCCGCAGCGGGATGGTTAATGGGATGGACTGGAGACGAGAGGCTCCAACCGGCTGGCCTGATCGCTCGCTCCCTCCCTCCTAGAGTCAGGGGAAAGGGAACATCATGAACATCCCGGGGCAGGGGGGGCGGGGTACAGGAAGGAGGGGGGAGCTTCTTTGGCCAAACCTAGCCTGGAGCCTAGGAACACCTTGGAGACCAAGAAGAGTCTCAGAGAGTCAGGGTCCAAGAGTCAAAGCTACCCTAGAAGGCCTATGCCCTGGAACTCTTGCCAGTCTCGAAGGTGCTCCTCCTGGACTCAAATCTAGGTGGTCAGCCGTGTTGGTCTAAAAGCAGCAGAACAAATTTAGGGTCCAGCGGCACCTTTAGGATCAAAAAAGGTTTATTCAAGGTATGAGGTGTCGTGTGCAAGGCACGCTTCTTCAAATGCCTCCCATTCCAATGTAGGTGAAAAGGCGTGCCTTGCACAAGAAAGCTCACACCTTGAGTGAACCTTTGTTGGTCTTAAAGGCGCCGCTGGGCTTTAAATTTGCTCTAAGTCTGCAAACGAGCAAAGGCTGCCTTCTGAGACTAGCAACAACAACGGCGGCGACGATGCCCTTGGAACGGCAAGGCAGGGCCGGGGTACCGATCATTGCGTCCTCCGAGCCTGCAAACCATTTTGTTGCAAAATCCTGGCAACAGGCAAAGCGCTTTCGACGCACTGAACTGAACTGGGTTGGCGCAATCCAACTGCCCCCCCCCGGGGGGGGACAGCTCCAGCGCTTTGTCCAAGGAATCAGGTCTCCCATTCTCCTTTTTTCATGGAGATGGAGGGGGGGGGCGCGCGCAGTGTATTGCTGGAGATGGTCTAGGAGCCGCTCCATTTAAACATCCCCCCAGTTCTTGGAAACTGCGTCTCCCTTTGCTCTTTTTTTTCTGCCCCCTCCCCCTTCTGCGGGAGCCCAGCCGTGGAGCATCCCGAGGCTAAACAAACGACTTGGCAGCGAAGCTCCGTCGAGTTCATTGGGGCTTCCTTCCAAATAAACCGGCGCGGGATCTGTGCCAGCGGGGCAGGGAGGGAAGAGGAGCGCGCCCTCTACTACTGCAGCCAGCCAGTGGCCAAACGCCCGAGGATTTAGATGGTGAGCAAGGCTCCCTTTGGCCCCCCCCCCTCCCTTTGGCCTGCGCGGCGTGCACAGAATGCAAAACGCGTTGCAAAGAGGTCCTGCTGTCCGCCCCGGCGCCTTCCCAGCAAGGACGCAGGCCTCTCCGCCGGCCTCTCCAGCTCCCGGGCAGAAGGGGCTCTTCAGCCGGACTACGAAGGAAGGCCGCGCCCGG
>NW_015165302.1:132970-134009 GCF_001447785.1 Gekko japonicus | reverse complement strand
CCCCCCCCCCCAATAACGTTTTCTTAGAATTGCCCAACTGGGCTCAACGGGACTGAATCCTAAGCAAACGTGGTTGTAAATCCTGAGATGTATCCCGAGCTTCGCTTCAGAGTGGCGGTCCAGCCAAATGACCCTCCTCTGGCACCACGGAGCCCTCCCGGACTTTCTGAAAGGGAAGCTGTGGGGTTTTTTCCCACCTATCCTCCACCCCCAGCAAATTCCCGGTGTCAGGAGAAGAGGGCTGCTGGTACTGTAGTCGAGGCAATGGGATATTACAAATACAACCTTATCCCATTAAAGGAAAGCATAAGAGTATCTTCGATGGCTATATTTGATTGCAGAAAAAGAGCTTCCTTCCTTCCTTCCTTCCTTCCTTCCTTCCTTCCTTCCTTCCTTCCTTCCTTCCTTGTCTGTCTGTCTGTCTCCCTGTCTCTCTGTCTCTCTCCCCCTCCCCCTCCCTCCCCCTCTCTGTCTCCCTTCCCTCCTCTCCGTAGCCACGGAAAGTTTTGATGCCCAGGGGAAACCCGAGGGCTTTTGGCCCTCGAATTCAAGTCGCAGAACTGGATTCCAGGACCATTAGAGCAAAATTCGAGCCCGGGAGAACCTGGGGTTTTGTTATTTTGTTGTGCTCTTATCCATCGGAAACAGGGCAATCCGAATGGTGAGGCATGGTCGTCGCTGCCAGCAAACGGTGGAAGGTCCCCCCCCCACTCCGGATCCCCTTGCAAGGTTAATCTTCTGTCCCTCCGGGGGGGGGGCTGGGCTCCCCCCCGCCGGAGCAAGCCGCAGGGGCATCATCCCGCCGCCCAGCAGCACCGTGTCGGGCCGGGAGACGGACTCCCACACTTGGGTAAAGGAACAAGGGGCGGCCGCGTCCTCCTCCTCATTGGCCCGCAGTCCGGCCGGTAGCTAAGCAACCTCCGCCGGGGAAGGCAGGAGGCACCGCTCGAGGAGGTCCGCGGGGGAGACGCTCGGCTGGAGCGACTGGCCAGGCTGGGTGTGTGTGTGTGGCTGTTCCAGCCGCCTGGACGCCCCCCCC
>NW_015165302.1:107530-132312 GCF_001447785.1 Gekko japonicus | reverse complement strand
TGGTCCTAACTTTGGAACATAAAACCAAACCAAAACTGTTCCTGCACTTTCCGCTCACCGTCCACTACTCCTGCCCTTTAAAATAACCTTTTAGGGCTGTGGTCACACACACTAAATAATCCACTTCCAATGCACTTTCAAAGTGGATGGAAAGTGCATTGAAAGTGGATTATTTAATATGTGTGACCGCAGTCTAGATTAGCTTTACACTGTATGAGCCAAGCAAAACTAGGCACTTTTTCATTCGTTCCTTCGTTCATTTGTTCGTTTGTTCATTTAGTTTGCTTCACATCACAAATAGCTCATGGAATTTGGCCGGATTATTAACATTATTGGCATTCTCTTTAGCATTCCATTAATAATTGCATAATGCACCTACAGACAATGCCACGAGGTATGGGGAACTTTAAAAAATGACATCCCCTCCCCCCCAAAAAAGCAGAGAAGTTTACAATCTCGGTGTCCCCAGAAAGAAGGGGCAACAGAGAGAAGAGGGAGAATAAGAGAGACCAGGCTTAGAAATTTTGGGTGTAAGCTCGATTCACTTGAAACGCACAAACAGACAGTGCAGTCCTAAACAGAGTTCTGCCCTTCAAAGTTCACTGAAAGCAATGGCCTTAGAAGGGTGTAACTCTGTTCCAAACTGCACTGCAAAATACCTGCTTGGGGAGGGGGGTGCTTCACTGTAGTAAATGGGCCTTAGCGTGTCTGTGATCCGGATGGGCTGTTGGAGATATCCTTCTGTAAACTAACAGGGATCACTCTGATTTGACAAAATTTGGGAAATTAAAATAATCTAATAATGATTCATCCATTCTTTCGTGAACAAGAAGCTTTTCTGAAATGTCATATTCTTCCCAGTGGATAACAAAACTTATCTTCTTTTATTTTAGATCCAGAAATTGGATCGGAGGTCAGTTTCTCTCGTCTAAATAAACCTGGCAATAGATCAAGATGGGTAGCCGTGTCAGTCTGGCTGTAGCAGTAGAAAAGAGCCAAGACTTCAGTAGCACCTTAAACACTAAATACGCGGCAGAGTAGGAGCTTCTGTGAGTCACGGCTCACTTCTGTATCTGAAGAAGACTCTTTAAGGTGCTACTGGATTCTTGCTCTTTTCTAAACTGGGCAATGTTTCCTTATTTTCCAGCATCTTACTGGTTTTTGGCTTTTTGTTTTTTGTTCAACTTGGTGTGAATTGTTTGGAAAAGATAACCTACACAAGGTTGGGTGGGGTGAGAAACCTGATCCGATTAATCAGGTAGATGCATTCCAGTGGGGTTGCATTAGAGGTGTTATCACTTACTGGAACCAAACTAAGGAAGAGACTTGTGGCATCCAACCCCCCCCCCCTCACATTTTATTGTGGCATACGTTTTTCTGCACCAGATGCCAGAAAGAAATTATGCTGGGAACACACACACACACACACACACACACACACACACACACATGCTGTGCTTCACCTGTGGTTGGTGTCCAGATTTCTACAAGTCAAATCTATTGCATTGTCGATGCTGATTGTATTGCCTTATTCTGTGTAATCTGCCTTGAGTTCCATAGAGAAAGCTGGACTACAAAGAATGTGAATAAAATAAATCAAAGAGGGGGAAAAACCTAAATGAACTGGATTTCAGACTATTGACATTGGTGCTGGGGGGGGGGCAACAGTGGGAGGACTTCTGTAGTTCTGGCTCCACTGGTGGACCTCCTGATGGCACCTGGGTTTTGGCCACTGTGTGACACGATGTTGGACTAGACGGGTTATTGGCCTGATCCAACATGGCTTCTCTTATGTTCTTATGATCTTATGACATCCCGGCCCTTGCACTATTAATGATGCAATCTTCAGATTCTAGGGTAGGCAAAAACTTTTAGGTGCAACTGGTCGCCTGAGTCCTTAACTGCAGATTAAGGAGGGATTCCCCATTGTGGAACCTCATATATCTCATAGATCTCTCAATAATTTATTGTGTTGAATGCACTTGATAGAAATAAGCTTATAACTTGATGTTAGATTGGAAAATAGGGCAGAAATCCAGCAGGATTTTAGAGAGTAGTAAAATTCATGTTCCCCCGAAGCTTTCATGAGTTAAGAGCTTACTTCATCAGACGTATCTGTTCCAGGAAGTACGAGTCCAGCGGCACCTTTAAGACCAACAAAGTGGAATTCTGGGTGTAAGCTTATGTGTGCAGCGAACTTCTTCAGATACATTGAAATGGAAGTTACCAGTCCATACATATAGGTAGAGGGCCATAAGCTTACACCCAGAATTCAACTTTGTTGGTCTTCAAGGTGCCACTGGACTCAAACTTTGTTCTGTTGCTTCACACCAACACGGCTACCCACCTGAATCTGTCTCAGGAAGGTTAGTCTTAAAGATGTCACTGGATTCCTGTTTCATTTGCAGATACAGAATCACTCTGCTACCCCTCTGGAATGATTATGCCCCCTCCCACTGACCTCATGGTTGGGACATTTTTCCGAAGGGAAATCCCTCCCTCCCTTTTTGCTTGGGAGAGACGTTTCTTTTCATCACATTTCCTTCCCGAAATTGAAAGGTATCCTTGCCATACTTACCTTTAGTAGACAGTTGACTAAAAACTCACATATGAAGGACACTTATGCCAAAGGAAGTTTCAAATAAGACACAATTAGAGATTCGGCCAACATTATGGTCTGTTACAATACAGGAGCAAAACAGGTTAGCCTCCCCCCCCAACTCGGTCCCAGATGTTAGATCAGACGCTGCCTGATCCAGCTTGAGTTTAGGCATGGTTACTCGGAAGAAGGTTTCCTTTGTCATCATCAGGAACCAGGCCTGTTCATTAAGCGTAGCTCTGACGTTTTAGGCTGAGATGTGACGGTCCAGCGAGTGGGAATCCGTTCTTCTGCAAGGAACCGGACGAAGCCCAGCAGCATCACTTCTAAGGCCTGTTGATCTTCAAAGGACGCGGAAGCCAGAGGAACAGGCTCTTGTCTGGCTGAACGATCTGGAGGCCTTTTCCCAATAAACAGCCATAAGAATCGCAGCCAAGGTGTTTGGGATTCCATTGGGCATGTGTGTGTGTGACATTTCTTCCTACAGCGCTTTATTCGGAAGCTATCCGAACGATTTCAGCCGGCCAGGGCTAGGCTAGGCGCGACCCAATCCAGCTTTCCACCCCTCCCTGCGCGCTCTGGCCTCCAGCCCTGGCCGGCTCTCTCCTTTGTACGCCCGCCTGGCTTGCGAGCTGCCTCAAGTCTTCCTTTTCTGCGCCTCGGCCTGGCAGGAGGGCTGGTGGCGTTTGGAACCGATCCGGCTGCAGCAGATTTGGCCAGGGCTAAAGGGAAGGGGGGGAGGTGGAGGAAGGCTGGCGAGGAGGGTTTGAGCCCCCGGGAATTCAACTTTGTTGGTCTTCAAGGTGCTACTGGACTCAAACTTTTTTCTGTTGCTTCACACCAACACGGCTACCCACCTGAATCTGTCTCAGGAAGGTTAGTCTTAAAGATGTCACTGGATTCCTGTTTCATTTGCAGATACAGAATCACTCTGCTACCCCTCTGGAATGATTATGCCCCCTCCCACTGACCTCATGGTTGGGACATTTTTCCGAAGGGAAATCCCTCCCTCCCTTTTTGCTTGGGAGAGACGTTTCTTTTCATCACGTTTCCTTCCCGAAATTGAAAGGTATCCTTGCCATACTTACCTTTAGTAGACAGTTGACTAAAAACTCACATATGAAGGACACTTATGCCAAAGGAAGTTTCAAATAAGACACAATTAGAGATTCGGCCAACATTATGGTCTGTTACAATACAGGAGCAAAACAGGTTAGCCTCCCCCCCCAACTCGGTCCCAGATGTTAGATCAGACGCTGCCTGATCCAGCTTGAGTTTAGGCATGGTTACTCGGAAGAAGGTTTCCTTTGTCATCATCAGGAACCAGGCCTGTTCATTAAGCGTAGCTCTGACGTTTTAGGCTGAGATGTGACGGTCCAGCGAGTGGGAATCCGTTCTTCTGCAAGGAACCGGACGAAGCCCAGCAGCATCACTTCTAAGGCCTGTTGATCTTCAAAGGACGCGGAAGCCAGAGGAACAGGCTCTTGTCTGGCTGAACGATCTGGAGGCCTTTTCCCAATAAACAGCCATAAGAATCGCAGCCAAGGTGTTTGGGATTCCATTGGGCATGTGTGTGTGTGACATTTCTTCCTACAGCGCTTTATTCGGAAGCTATCCGAACGATTTCAGCCGGCCAGGGCTAGGCTAGGCGCGACCCAATCCAGCTTTCCACCCCTCCCTGCGCGCTCTGGCCTCCAGCCCTGGCCGGCTCTCTCCTTTGTACGCCCGCCTGGCTTGCGAGCTGCCTCAAGTCTTCCTTTTCTGCGCCTCGGCCTGGCAGGAGGGCTGGTGGCGTTTGGAACCGATCCGGCTGCAGCAGATTTGGCCAGGGCTAAAGGGAAGGGGGGGGAGGTGGAGGAAGGCTGGCGAGGAGGTTTGAGCCCCCGGGGGAGCCCGGATCCCTTCCGAACCATTGAGCAAAGCCTTGGCCAAGGGCCCTTGAGTGGCTTCCATTCGGACGCCTGCCAGAGAGAGGTTAGCGGCGGGCGGCCGGCCGGCCGGGTCAACAATGGTCGGCCTTTGCGCGAAGTTATTTGCGTAGGAGGGGGGCGGAGGAGACGTCCAACGGGGCGCGTGTGCGTTGGATTCCTCCCAGGGAATGGACGGTCGCCAAGAGTAGTCATGAGAGGAGGCGGGGGCCTCCTGAGAAACTCTTCTGTCTCTCTGCTTCAAAGGGTGGAACTCTGACTAGACGACACCACTTCAGGTTCCAAGGGGAGTACATGGGAATATCCCCTTCACAGTGGAATAGCCCCAGACGGGGAGGAGGGGGGGAACTGTAGCTAATCAGCAGTGGGCTTTTTCTTTCTTTCCCTCTTCAGGGTCCTGTGCTCCCGATCTGCTGCATGCTTACTCGGAAGTAGATCCCGGTCAGGTGCGTTTAATGTTTGAGGAAGTTTTGTTTCACTGTATCTGAAGACGTATGCAGGCACAGGAAAGCCAAATTAATCTTTGTTGGGTTGAAGGAGGAGGAGGAGATTGGATTTATACCCTGCCCTTCATTCGGAGTCTCAGAGCAGTTTACAATCTCCTTTCCCTCCCCCTCCCCACAACAGACACCCTGTGGGGTTGGTGGGCCTGAGAGAGCTCTTTCGAGAACTGCTCTTGCGAGAACAGCTTTAAGAAAACTTGTGACTAACCCAAAGCTGGCTTCATGTGGAGAGGTGGGGAATCAAACCCAGTTCTCCCAGATTAGAGTCCTCCACTCTTAACCACTACCCCAAACTGGTGCCACTGGACTTGAACTTCGTTCAGACCAACACGGTTACTCCATTTGAATCTAAGGGGCTGCACCTCGGTGGAAATGGACCTAGAACTGCAGTCTAGATACACTGTTACATTCTTTTTTTAACAGAAATGTGTGATTTCGGCCTCGTATAAGGTGCCCTGTTCAAACGCTTATGCTTTATTTCCGGTTTTGTTTCAGCTCTATTTCAGATTTCTGCTTGTTTTCAGGTTTCTGCAATCCAAGCCCTGTATGCACCGTTTATTGGATGTCCCATCCTGTTCTCTGTATTTGATTTACACGGTGTAATCCGCCTTGCGTCTCAGCGAGAAAGGCGAATTATACATAAATTAAAAGGGAGATTATTAGTTGCTGTAGATTTTCCGGGTTGTGCCGCTGTGGTCCTGCCATTGTAGAACCTGACGTTTCACCCGTAACTGTGACTGGCATCCTCAGAGGTATAACACGGAAAGATGGAGTACTCTCTGTGTCAAAGGAGAGGCTTGAGGACTCTGTTCTGGTTCAGGGGGTGGCATTTCCTCCAGCGTCATCCTTTGTTCCAGTGATTCCTCTCGTACTGATTCTTTTCAACAAATATCCTGGGTTCAGCCCACTGCCGCATGGAATCATGGGTCACAATGGGCAAAAGACATCAAGACTGTTATCAAAAACCAGAGGAGATTTTTACAGGCAGGTTCATTCCTGGGAGTCCCCGAGGAGCTGCCAGAGTTATCTGAAGGGAGAAGAAGACCCAGGCTATAGTCCTGTGTCCAGTTAGGGGGTGAGCCTGTGCCAATCTCCTCGGAAGTAAGTTCCAGGTTATTCAGTGGAGCTTACTCCCAGGAAAGCGATTGAAGTCTTGGGCTCCCAAACTGGTACTCACTTTGTGTGGCCTTCAACAGGCTCAGCTCTAGGCCCTCCAAAGCATGGCTCCCCCCCCACCCCCCAGTCTTGGCTTGCTGCAGCTAAATCAGGAAAGACGGTTGTGGCCCCTTTCAGAGGAACCGGTTTATTGTGGCCCAAGAAGCTGAGATGTGCCGAGGAAGCCTCCAGGGAGACCTATTTGGGCTCCTCTTTTCTCCCGGCAACGCCCTCATTTCAGTTGTCAATGTTGAGATTCAAGACCATTCTCACACAGAGGCCGAAAGGCTGCTCTTGAGGTGCTGTGATGCTGGTTTTTACTGACTGCATGTGTGGTGATGGGAACATGGCCTAGGAAACAGAGGAGGCCCGTTCTGAAGCTGCTTGTACACTGGCCTCCCCCCCCCAAAGTCCTCTGGCAAAGCCCTGTTAGTCTGTAGCAGCAAAACAAAACAGAAGTCTCTTGGCCCCTTCAAGACTAACAGCATATATCTCAGATTCAGATGGGTAGCCGTGTTGGTCTGAAGCAGCAGAACAAAATTCGAGTCCAGCGGCACTTTTAAAACCAACAAAGTTTAATTCAATGTGTAAGCTTTCGTGTGCAAAGCACACTTCTTCCGATACAGTGAAACGGATTTTCCTCAACCATTACATATAGGATGTATAGATTCAGGTGGATAGCTGCCCCCCCCTTATCCTCCTGTATGTAAGGACTGAGGAAATTCTGTTTCACTGTATTTGAGGAAGTGTGCTTGCACACGAAAGCTTATACTTTGAATAAAACTTTGTTGGTCTTAAAAGGTGTCACGGAACTCAAGCTTTGTTCATATAGGATGTGTATGTATGTATGTAATGATCAAGCAAATTCTGTTTAACTGTATTTGAGGAAGTGTGCGTGCACATTAAAGCTTATACCTTGAATAAAACTTTATTGGTCTTAAAGGTGCCACTGGACTCAAACTTTGTTCAGCATGTATGTCAGTAGGAGATTTTCTCTAGTCACATGTACATAGCTGAAGAAGGGGGACTGACTCTCAAAAGCTCCCTGTTGAAATCCGTGTTGTCAGTCTTTAAGGGGCCACGGGCCGTTTGGTTTTGCAGTCCGAGGCACACATGATTTAGGAATAAGCCTCACTGACCCCATGGGACATCCTTCCAAGTCATCCCTTAGGAATGGAGCTGCAACGGTCACACTGGGGGGGGGGGGAAATCACCCTACGATTAGCTTTAGCCTTGGCACCTAGGCCAGGGATTGGGAAATCCGAAATTCAGATGCATCCGAGAGAAGTGAGTTCTGGTTGAGGAAAACTGATGCGGCTCTAAATTGCGTTAGCCTTTCAGGTGCCGCTGAACTGCGGTCTAATGCCGCCGAAACAGACCCACAGGTTTCCAAGGTTTAGACGGGCTTTCTCATTCATCTCCTCAAATGACACAAAAAGGGAAAGGCGGAGTTCTGGAAAGAGCCTGGAGCCTGTTTTGTTTTCATTTACACCCCGCCTTCCTCCCAATGGGGACTCAAAGCTGCTTACACTTCTCTCCTCTGTTGTATCTTCACAACAGTCCTGGGAGGTAGGCTAGGCTGAGAATGCGTGACTGGCCCAAGGCCGAGCTTCCATGGCAGCAGAGGAGGGCATTCGAACCTGGGTCCCAGATCCTAGTAGTCCGACGCTTGGACCACTAGACCACGGTGGGTCTTAGGAGGAGGGCTTGCTTTCTAGCTCCCGCTGCGCCCTCCGACGCGTTAACCATTCTCTCCTGCCCCCCCCCCCCCCAGTAGCAGAAGCCTTCTGGCTTGGGCTTCCGTCGTTTGCCCTCGACGCCGGTGGAAGGAGCCGCCGGGAAAGCAGTTCTGGTGTCCCGCCGAGCCCAGCCAGTGTTGGGAACAAGGACCCCAAAGGAAGGGCCTGTCCTGCGGGGTTGGAGCGCGGCGCCTCTCGGTGCCACCCCGTGGCGCGCCACCTCCGCGCTCGCCCCGCTCGGTTGACAAGAGAGGCGAAGTAACTGGGGTGCGTCCGGCTTCCAAGAGGACTCAATGGGCAGCGGTGAATCCCCGAACGGGCAGCTGGTCTCCTGCCTGGCCATTGCCGAGGGAAGCTGTGGTTGGCAGCGGGAAGGGGGCCTGCGGGTCCCTGGCTGGGTGCAGAGCCGCCGGGGGAGGCGGGAGGGCGAGCGGAGGCCGGGACTGGAGGCTCGCCGGAGAGGGCATCCGTCTCCCCGCGTGCGCCCTTCTCTCTCGGCAGCCGCTCCTCCCTCCCTCCTTCCGCTCCACTCCGGGGCCAGCTGGGATCCGACCAGAGAGCGCTGCCGGGGCCAGCCAGAAATCAGCGCGCCGTCTAATCGCCTCCGACCAACCGCTTGACTTGGGGGGCGCCAGCAGAGAAGCCTTCTGGTTTCCGAAGAAAGGGAAGGGAGGGGGGATCACTGCTGGTTAACAGGACTTGCCACATTTATTTTTTAAACAGAAAGCGAGCTTATGGCGCCAATCCTCCCCCACAACTTCGCAGTTAGTGTCCAGTTCTGTAAGCCTCAGACCAAGAGCACTACTCCTCCTTACTCCTGCAAAGGCCCTGATTTTCACCGGGCTCGAATTTTTTCTGCAGCTGGGGGGGAAGATAAAAGAGCCTAGAGAAGAACCCAGGTTTCTACCCGAGATACTGAAGAGCCACTGTCGGTCCGAGTAGACAGTACTGACTTTGATGGATCTGTGGTCTGATTCAATAGAAGGCCCCGTCATCTCTCTCACCCTGAAATCCTCCCAAAGAAGCCTGTTCAAACATCCGTGCCTGCAGCGGCCCGGTTCGCACACTAGGGTCGCTAGACCGTCAGCCCTCGCCTCCCGCCTTCTCCGATCCCCAGTGATTGCTCAGCACCTTCAGACAATGGCAGCTCGTCACTTCTGGAGATCACGTGATTGTAAAGTAACATATACCTCTCCATGAAGTTGTAACGAGTGGACAACTGGACTTGTATTGGGTCTCAGTTCTTCCAAAGACAGGCAGAGACTCACAGCTAGTAAAGTATAGGTTTAATTTAATTGTTTATAGCAAATGTCCTTATTTCAAGGGTGGGTTACCCGCTTTCCGAATGAGCAAATATCTGATCTGCCCTGGATGCTTCCTAGGTGGAGCAAATACTGCCGCATTCAAATGCAAGGCTAGGTGGTTTTCCAGGTACGCCATCCAAAAAAGGGGGTTGTCTTACGATGGCGTACAAGTTAGAGTTATTTCCAGTAATTTTGAGCGTGTGTGTGTGTGTGTGTGTGTGTGTGTGAGAGAGAGAGAGAGAGAGAGAGAGAGAGAGAGAGAGAGAGTATAATAGTCCTTTGTTTCGGTATATTTTTTCATTTAACACCCCAGAGGGCAATGTGAAAGGGATCTAGGTGTTCTGGTTGATCAAAAGCTAAACATGAGCCTGCAGTGCATGTGGCTGTGAAGAAAGCTAATGCAGTCTTAGAATGCATTAACAGAAGCAGGCCTCGGTTCCTGCCGGAGCGCACCGGAGCACCGCTCAGCCAGTCAGGAGCCCAGGGGGCGGGCACATAAGCCCCGCCCCACCCACTAGCTGGGACACGGTGGGGGGCAAACGTTCCCCCACCTCCCTGAGCCTCGGGGTGGTGGCCTTGGACTCGAAGGGGCAAATTCCACCTCTCATGCGAGAGTTCATTCTGGCTCCCCCAACTCTCCTTCGGGGATCCTTAAAAAGTTATGGCCGCTGCTGTTCTTGGCGGCAGCTGCGATGGGAGGGGGAACGTTCTCCTGCCTCCCTGAGCCCCGGGGTGGTGGCCTTTGACTCGTAGGGGCAAATTCCACCTCTCGCGAGAGGTCATTCTGGCTACCCCAGCTCTCCTTAGGGGCTCTTTAAAAACTTATGGCTGCCGCTGCTGTTCTTAGGGGTAACTGCGACGCCCGCGTGGGGGGAGGGATGGGGCGAAACGTTCCCTTGCCTCCCTGAGCCCCGGGATGGTGGCCTTGGACTCGTAGGGGCAAATTCCACCTCTCGCGAGAGGTCATTCTGGCTCCCCCAGCTCTTGGGAGGGGCTCTTTAAAAAGTTATGGCTGCCGTCGCTGTTCTCGGCAGCAGCTGCAAGGCCCCCACGGGGGGAGGGGAGGGGCAAAACGTTCCCTTGCCTCCCTGAGCCCCGGGATGGTGGCCTTGGACTCGTAGGGGCAAATTCCACCTCTCGCGAGAGGTCATTCTGGCTCCCCCAGCTCTCCTTAGGTGCTCTTTAAAAACTTATGGCCGCTGCTGCTGTTTTTGGGGGCAACTGTGACACCCGCGTGGGGGGCGGGGCGGGGCGAAATGTTCCCTTGCCTCCATGAGCCTCGGGGTGGTGGCCTTGGATACGTAGGGGCAAATTCCACCTCTCATGTGTGATGTCTGAGCAGCGAGTGAGAGGTCATTCTGGCCCCCAGCTCTTGGCAGGGGCTCTTTAAAGGTTATGGCTGCCGTCCCTGTTCTTGGCAGCAGCTGCAAGGCCCACACAGGGGGCGGGGCGGGGTGAAACGTTCTCTTGCCTCCCTGAGCCCCGGAATGGTGGTCTTGGATGCATAGGGGCAAATTCCACCTCTCGTGTGAGGTCCTTCTGGCTCCCCCAGCCCTCGGGAGGGGCTCTTTAAAAAGTTATGGCCACCACCGCTCTTTTCAGTGGCAGCTGCGACGCCTGCCAGGGAGAGGGGTGGGGCGAAATGTTCCCTTGCCTCCCTGAGCCCCGGGTGGTGGCCTTGGACTCATAGTGGCAAATTCCACCTCTCGCATGTGATGTCCCGCGTTGTCACATGCGATAGGTCATTCTGGCTCCCCCAGCTCTCGGGAGGGGCTCTTTAAAAAGTTATTGCCGCCGCCGCTGTTCTCCACGGCAGCTGCGATGCCCGCGGGGGTGGTGGTGGTGGCGAAATGTTCCCTTGCCTCCCTGAGCCCTGGGGTGGTGGCCTTGGACTCGTAGGGGCAAATTCCACCTCTCGCGCGAGAGGCCATTCTGGTTCCCCTAACTGTCCTTAGGGGCTCTTTAAAAAGTTATGACCCTTGCCGCGCGGGGGGGGGACTGCTGAGTTGCCCTCCCCGCCTTTTTCAGGCTCCGGGCCTGAAATACGGCCTGCAGAGCCCCCCCCCTCCTTTTTCAGGCTCCGAGCTAGAATGCCGGCCTGAAAATGGGCCAGCCAAATGTCAATTTCGGCCCCATTATATCCTATGGGCCATTGAAGTCAATGGTGAAAACATAGGGTATATTCTGGGGGCTGGAGGGGAGGGAGTTTGAGGGAGAGGCTCCAAACCCGCAGGGTAGCTGCTGGAGCCTCTTCCCAAGATACCAACCAAGTTTGAAGAGCATTGGACCAGGGGGTCCAATTCTATGGCGCCACATTTTAGGAAGGATGTTGACAAGCTCCAGCGTGTCCAGAAGAGGGCAACCAGGATGGTGAGAGGGTTGGAATCCAAGTCTTATGAGGAAAGGCTGAAAGAGTTGGGTATGTTTAGCCTGGGAAAGAGAAGGCTTAGAGGGGACATGATTGCAGTCTTCAAGTATTTGAAGGGCTGTCACGTAGAAGATGGAGCAGATCAATTCTCTCTTGCTCCGGATTGCAAGACTAGATCTAATGGGTGGAAATTACAAGGGAGTTGTTACCGGCTAAATATCAGGAAAAACTTCCTAACTGTAAGAGTGGTTGAGCAGTGGAACAGTCTGCCTCTGGAGGTGGTGGATGCTCCTTTGCTGGGCGATTTCAAGTTGAGGCTGGATGACCATCTTTTGGGTATGTTGTAGGTATGTAGGGCTATCTTTCAGCTATGCTCCTGCAGAATGCAGGGGGTTGGACTAGATGACCCGCAAGGTCCCTTCAAACTCTAACATTCTATGATTCTATGATTCTAAGAAACAGAATAAAAGCAGATTTTTTTTCATGTCTCCCATTTTTGTATGTTGTCAAAAAGAATGTCTTATCTACATTATCTTAAAGATCCATGGATTAGAAACCAGCAGACTGAATAGAGCACCCAGAATTCTTACCCAATATTGTTATTAAAATTGTTATATCAAGTCTCTCATCTTGCTTGTTCAGCTCACTTCATACTTTGCTATGGACAGTCCCAGAGAAATACTAAGTGTATGACTTCACAATCATTGTTAATCTCCAGAACAACAGTGAACGGAAAAGATGACCTTTCATTTGAACGGTCGACGCATTGTGTTGTATTAAATTGTACATTATGCTGTACTTCCTTCAGTATTTCCAAAAAGGTGTGCACAGTTGTTGTTTATCATATGGAATTATACATAAATTGAATCAGTTAACTGACAGACTCATTGAGCGTTGGTTAAAAGTTAGATTAATTAGTTTGTAGGTGGCAGCCATACCACTTTGTAGTGTTGGAAATATGTGTGTGTTGCAAGATTTAATTCAGTCATTATAGGGTTAACCTGCTTTACCTTGTGTGCTATTGTTTAGACTGACCTGGAAGGGAAACCTGGCTCAAAGCCAATGGGAAGAAAGCTTGGGAAATCTAAGTCTGTTTACTCACAATCATTGGTTAATGTGTTCAAGTGATTTCCTTCTAGGGGTCAAGAAGAAGAAGAATCTCCATTGCTGCTGTTGTTGTGAGAGACCGTGTGGTCTGTCTGCTCTGTAGCTCTAGAGATGTAGCCTTGGGACTTTGTTATTTTGTAGCTCTTCCCTGTGTACCCTTCCCTTAGAAATAAAGATTTTTACACAGAAAGAAATGTCTCCTCTCCAGTGAAGCAAAGATCCATTGCAAACTCTGAATATCTAAGTATTTTTGCCAATTCCCCAACATGTAGGTAATCCAAATGCACACTATAAGAGAAGTGTTATGGAAGTCCAGCAGCATAGCCTCAGTTTTGCTGCATTGGAACGTGAGATCAGAATTCTGTAATCTGTCTTGCATCTCAGTGAGAATAGAAGACTATAAATAAAATAAGTAAGTAAATGTGAGACTTGCCAAATGCTCTACAGTATAACATTGCCAAAAACAGCATTAGGAAAAACGATATGCAATGACACAAATATTCATAGCTGGTATGTTGCATTACTGAATATTTCTCCTCTCATCAAAGCACATACATTTATGGTAAATATTTTGAACTATTCTACCCAAGCATTTGAGGGTAAATCTGATCGCCAACCATATATCATTAAATAGATGATGTCATTTCATGGAAGCACTGTTCTTCTCAAAAGTATAAATTGTATTTATTGAGCTATTTTTACCCCACTCTTCTCCCCAATGAGGACCCAACTGTTTACATCAGTTTCCTCTCCTCTATTTTGGTATAGTGGTTAGGAGTGTGGACCTTAATCTGGGAGAACCGGGTTTGATTCCCCACTCCTCCACATGCAGCTGCTGGTGTGACTTCAGGTCAGTTACAAGCTCTTTCACAGCAGTCCTGGAGAGAGCTCTCTCAGCCCTGCCTACCTCACTGAGTGTCTGTTGTGGGGAGGGGAAGGGATTGTAAACCGCTCTGAGACTCCAAGTGAAGGGCAGAGTATAAATCCAACTTCTTCTCCTTCTTCTTCTTCTTCCGTGCTGAGGAGATGCATGAAAGTGTGCGGTATTGGACATGCGGCATAATCCTAAACAAGTTTACACAGCACCACTCCTAAATTCAGTGGGACTTCTTTCACAGTAAATGGGTGGGGGTCCAACCAGCTTTTCCACTGGTGACAAAGGGAGGAGTGGTCCCCTCTGAAAACACAAAAAGGCTATGCTGCAATGAGATCTGCAATGGACAAAGAGTATGTGGGATTGGGGCTGTAGTAAGGAGAAAAAGTGGGTGAGCAAAAAAGCTGGCTGGATCCAACCAGGACTGCAGCATTAACAGCAACTATTCCATTACATTGACTTAATAAAATCTAAATGCAAGCCACAAGATTGCTTCCAGAGGGTCTTATTGTCCACAACATGCAGCATTTCTTATTGGAGTTTCAATATGACTGCACTGCGCATCCATTCCACTTCTGGCTCCTGCCAGTATTTTTCCTGCTTTTTCTTAAATCTGAATCTTTCTTGAAAGATCATCCTGAAGCAGGTGTGGATGGGAAGCTGTGGGTTTCTGGACAGCCACTAGCAATCAATCTATAGTGCGAGAACTGGGCTGCTACTGAAATTCTCTCTTCCCAAGGGACTTGCAAGGGAGGGACTAACATACAGGAGACTTGGCGTTCTCCTTTCTTAACCACTGCTTGCTGTGATGCGATAGTGGCTGATACATCCTCATACTGATATCTCGTGCTGATATAGCATCAGATACAGCACTATCTAGTGCTGATACATCATAACTGAGCTGTTCTCAGCCTTTGATGAATTGGTGGCATTTACTGATTAGAGCGCTGGAAAAGAACGGAGACCTATGATGGTTCTGCATGGGGAGAACTCAACAGTTTCTCTTTCACAGCTGCTGCGAATGAAGAGCCATTTATGTGGGTGATGGAGAATCTACACAAGAGTTTTCTTCACACTTCCCTCTGTCAGCCATGGTTTCTTCACCACCATAGCACCAGTGGGCTTTGTGAGGGCTTATTTTAGAACTGGCAATTTCTATAGGATCATAGAGTTATAGCACTATTACATGATGGTGCTATAGCAATCACCAATCTTTCTTTAAAGCCCCCCAAAAGCCCTCTGGTGGTGCAGGAGGGAAAATGATATCTATGACGGGCCAGTAGCAGGAAAACAGTGCTGACAGAGGTGGGACTTATGAAAGTACACATCTTCCTGTCCAGATGGTGTGATGTTAATGAACTTTAATTGCATTCATTCTGGGAAGATTGGAGTAAAGCAAGTTTTAGAAAGAATGTACAAAGGATGGGGGCCAAAGGACAATGAGAGCATGATTTGAGTATGACATCATGTGGATACTCCAAAAAGAAAAACAGGGCTAACGGAACACCAAGCAGAGAGAAAAACCATGATGTGAAAGCAGCCCAAGTCTTCCCATTGCGCAGCCAGAGGCAAGCTCTTTCTTTTTTGCCACACCTGTAAAACGGGCATAACCCTGACCTACCATGTAGAATTCTGGTGTGAATAAACCACTGTAATACCGATCATGCAGTATTCAGATTGGCAGAACCTGATCCTAAAAGAGGGTTGCTCATCTCATAGCCCATTGACTTCAATTGATTTAGAAAGGTGAAACTCAGTGCTCACAGTGGCACTGTGGAAGTGCTACATTTAAAAATCATTATTAATGAAAAATAGACACACCAACCCCCTTAAATGAGAAGAATCCTTTTTGTAATTCTTCTCAGCGCCAGTGTGAGAGGACATTAAGTCTGTGCCATTTTTTCTGCCTCATTTTCATTTTCCTGGGGGAGGGGGATCTTTTGGCAAAGGCAAGTTATGGAATCAAGCAAATCCCACATATTTAGATGTAAACTAATTTAACCCAGCCGTTTCAACAGAGAACCAGTACAGGGCAGTGGTTCAGGTGCTGGATTGAAATCTAGACCATTCAAGATCCTATTTAGATGTAAACTAATTTAACCCAGCCCTTTCAACAGAGAACCAGTACAGGGCAGTGAGTGGTTCAAGTGCTGGATTGAAATCTGGAGCATTCAAGATAAAATCCCCATTCATCCCTGAAGATAGCTAAGTGAACTTGTGCCTCTTGCCCTCTGAGTGAGGTATTTATGAAGTTCTTTAGCCACCCTTCCACTGAGGCCAAAAATAAGATTAATTTTGAAATGTTCACTTGGGCTTTTTTTAAGCTGGCATTTTTTTAAGCCTTATTTTAAGATGGGATATTTTTTGAGCCTTTTCACAGAGCAATGACTGCCATCTCATGTGTAAATTTACCCACAGGGTCTTGAGGTCCCTGGTTTGACTTTGGCTACCACCTGAGGTGCAGCAGATGATTCCATGAGAAAAGGCCTCTGTGGTGGCGGTGGTGGTACCATGGTGTGTGACGAACTGCACTTTAAAAAGCTGGTTTCATAGTGTAGCTGAATCAGAGAGCTGGAGGTAAAGAGTTAACTTTTCTCCAGAATGGAGAGCTTGAGTGACAGACTGCTCCTCTTCTGTGATTAGCCAGGGCCTGCTAAGAGAAATATAGGATCAGCTGTGTGCTGAGGGGAGAGTCAGTTTTTTTAGTTCAGTTCAGTTTGAAGTTATTCTGTCAGGCAGAACCATTCTGGAGGCAGTCAGTTGGTTTCTGACAAAGTTTGGAGTTAGTGTGTCTGATAGGCAAAGTCAGACAGATTCACCTGCCGAGATAAAGAAAAAGACTCCTTGCCTTAACTGTGTTATGTCTATCCTGAGGAGGAATTCAACATAAGAATTCAAAGTCTCAACGTCAGCATAAGCTGAAGTCCACTTACACAGACACCAGAACTGGGAGAGAGTTTTGGCAAGAGTGACACTGTGATAGTTTCAAGCCAGAAAAGGAACAGGGTTAATTCTTCTGAGGAGAAGGGAATTAATTCTTGCCCAGTGTCAAAGAGGATTTAGCTCTGAAGAGTACCCTGGTCTGTTGTAAAGAGAAAATGGTTTTAGACATCTCAGGAAATAGAAATAAACTGTAACTTTAACAAAGGAGTTCATTAAGTTCACAAAGACAGTGACCAGCTCCAGAAAATCTGAACTGTCATAGGAAACTCACTGAGGAAACATTATTGCTGTAACTAACATACCCAGTAAAACGGCTCTTACTGCTAAGAACTAAGAATTCCTGAAAATGAGGTTTAATAACATCATTTTGCCTGTTTAAAGAAGTGAATTCTGTACCATCTACAACTTTTACCTCAGCAATCTCCATCCCTGCCCGTTGAATAAACTTGTTCTTTTGTTTTACTGTTAATCCGTCTCCAGTGCCATTTCAAAAGGGAAATAAGAAGAGGGGTTCTCCTTTTCCACAGAAAGTTCCTTGGGCTGTGCTAAAAGCCGAATTATATTCTGTTAACAAGGTGGGACAGAAAGTCTTTTATAAGCTACATACTACTAGGGGCGAGAGTTGGACTATAAGAAAGGCCGAGCGCAGAAGAATAGATTCTTTTGAACTATGGTGCTGGAGAAGATTCTTGAGAGTCCCTTGGACTGCAAGAAGATCAAATCAATCCTAAAAGAAATCAACCCTGACTGTTCCCTGGAAGGCCAGATAATGAAACTGAAGCTCAAATACTTTGGCCACCAAATGAGAAGGGAGCACTCCCTGGAGAAGACCCTGATGCTGGGAAAGATTGAAGGTCAAAGAAGACGGGGACGGCAAAGGATGAGATGGTTAGACAGTGTCATCGATGCAACGAACATGAAGTTGAGCAAACTTCAGAGGATGGCGGAAGACCGGAGGGCCTGGAGGGAGCTGGTTCATGGGGTCGCAAAGAGTCGGACTCGACTGTGCGACTGAACAACAACAAGGGGCAGCTCAGTCACAGAAGGGAACTAAAAAGAAGTTTAGCAGGAAAATCTGCCTCAGAGTGGGGAAAGTGACAGGGGTCCATTTCTCCCTCATTTAGTCCTGTCCTTTATAGCTTTAGGAAGTTAGTTAAAATAGTAGCTTCATAGGCTTTTGGCTTAAACCAAAACTGATTCTTATGGTTTGTTTTCTGGCTCAGATTTTTGACAGTTTTTAAAACTTATTTCGTATCATTATGATACGGCTTGTTGAGCTTTTAGAGATCATTTTCTAATAAGGTTGTTTATTGTGCATTTTAAATTGTCTCATTCTTGTAAGATGCTTTGTTGGTCTGTTTGACTAGAAAAAGTGGGTTAAAATATTTTAAATAAAGATTTTAAATATTTTAGATCAACAAATAGGTTTGTGTCTGTGGTCATTCATGCCTCAATAAAACATATTTTTGATCAAAATAGGATTATATTCAGTAAAAATTGTTAATGGATTTGAAAAATCCAAAACATTTTTTGTTAATTTGTCATTAAATTGATCAATATTTTTGTCAGATTGTTCTTGAATGAAGGTGTCAATACAAAGTCTGAAACAAATACCAATCCTTTAAGAAAATTATAAATATAATTTATTAAAAGTAAACAACACAACAAATTACCAACAAATATCTCAATCCACAAAAGAAATACCCTCGTCGGCTGGAGCCATATCGTTGTAAAAATTGCTCTAATTGTATTATTTAACTGTTGGACACTGACCTGAGCCCATCTGGGGAGGGCGGTATATAAATCTGATAGATAGATAGATAGATAGATAGATAGATAGATAGATAGATAGATAGATAGATAATGTCCAACCAAACATCCTCGTGTTTCTTGTACACATCTCTTCTGGATAACACTTTATGCTTTTTTATATCAAAGTCCAACATCACTCCTTGAGAGCCAGTTTGGTGTAGTGGTTAGGAGCGCAGACTCTAATCTGGGAGAATCGGGTTTGATTCCCCACTCCTCCACATGCAGCTGCTGGTGTGACCTTGGGTCAGTCACAAGTTCTTTCAGAGCTGTTCTCTCAAGAGCAATCCTCAAAAGAGCTCTCTCAGTCCCACCTACCTCACGGGGTGTCTGTTGTGGGGCGGGGAAGGGAAAAGAGATTGTAAGCTTCTCTGAGACTCTGAGTGAACTCTGAGTGAAGGGTGGGGTATAAATCCAATCTCTTCTTCTTTTCTTCTTCTTGACAAAGAATATAAATCCTTACTCTTTTGAAGGTCTCCCCTGAGCAGTGGTGTAAGGCCAATGCTATGCTGGGGATTATTAGGAAGGGTATTGAAAACAGATCAACCAATATCATAATGCCTCTATATAAATCAATGGTGCAACCTCATTTGGAATACTGTGTGCAGTTCTGGTCACCACACCTTAAAAAGGATATTATAGCTTTGGGAAAAGTGCCGAAAAGGGCAACTCAAATGATAAAAGGGTTGGAACACTTGTATTGTGAGAAAGGAAGAAAAGTACATCTTTACTGCCTTTCTCCCCTGTGGGGACCCAAACCAGGCTTCATCATTCTGCTCTCATCCATTTTATCCTCCCAACAACCCTGTGAGGTAGGTTAGGCTGGGAGTGTGTGACTGGCCCAAGGTCACCCAGAAAGCTTCCATGGCAGAGTGGGGACTCAGACCTGGGTCTCCCAGCACCTAGTCTGACACTTTCACCAGTACACCACACTGGCCTAGAATTTACTGGAATGTGCTTCACCTCCAGGCCATGGAAATCATTTGCTGCCCATTTCCACACATCAGGCCTCTATCAAAAGGGACAGGACATGTTTCTCCAGGTCTGTTAGCTACCCTAATACACAGCTGGTCTGGACACATTCCTCCCCCCCACCCCAGACTACTTTCTGAGTAAATCTTCAGTCTTAAACACATTCAACAGAAGTGCATTTTATTGACCTTCACTGGGTCTTAAGTTAAAAGCATTCCCAGCTTTTCAGGAGACCATGTCTTGACTCACGGCCAGGCCTCTCTCACCAGGTCTTTAAACGCATGCTAACAGAACATGGTAAGCTTTGGTGGGATCCCACAGTGGGGATATGGCTGAGTTTGTTCTCAAAGTGCAACCTTTTTACTAGAAGTACTGAAATGTTTTCTGTAAGTATTCTCTGCACTGTGGGAATTGCCGTAGACCATGATGACTTTACCTGGTGTATGCGAGGCTCAGAGAAAAAAAATGTTCCAACAAAAGACAAGTTCACCTGACTATTTGGCAGCGTTGTCTGCCTTCATGTCTTGTTCTGCTCTCTCCTGTAATAAAGATGATGCTATTCCAGAAATATCATCATCAACAACAACAACAACTATTATTATTATTATTATTATAATATCACCCCACCCCTGCTATTGCAGGGCTCTGGGCAATGTACAACCAGAGATAAAACAAGATAAAATTAATCAAAACATTAGGTAAAGGTAAAGGTTTCCCTTGCTCGAAAGTCAGTTGAATCCACTCTAGGGATGCGGTGCTCATCTCCGTTTCCAAGCCGAAGAGCCAGCGCTGTCCGAAGATGTTTCCGTGGTCATGTGGCCAGCACGACTAGACACTGAGGCACATGAAACACTGTTACCTTCCCACCGAAGTTGTACCTATTTATCTACTTGCAATGTCTTGCTTTCAAACTGCTAGGTTGGCAGGAGCTGGGGCCAGAGTCAGGAGCTCACTCCGTCATGGAGCACTCGGGTCTCAAACTGCTGAACTACTGACCTGCAGTTCAGTGTCTTAACCACTTGGGCCACCGCAGCCCCCTTTTTTGAGTACTCTCTGGGCTTCCAGCCACCAAAACTGGCCTGTGTACAATGGAGACATTTTTCCTTTCCATTTTCCAACATTCATTTTCTCCCCTTTGTATCTTATTTCTGAAAGTGACAATAACAGCTTTTACATTGTAAAGAACAACAGGCTTGTTCTAAAGGAGAGCTCCGCACAACCCCCCTGGGGTTAGTACAATATTAGTACAACATTAGCACAATATTAAAGACAATCAGATGGTGAATAACCAGTCCTCATTGCGACTCCCACTGCTGGCTGCTTCATGGAGGGGGAGGGGGAGGAGGTCAAAATATATGTAAACAACACAGAACAGGAAGGGTGCCAGCCAAGATGGAACCGTTGCTGTCCTCAACCAAAAGCCTGGTGGAACAAATAACCAAGAGGGTACCAGGATAGCAGGAATTCTTGAAGCAAGAGAAGGGTGTTGTAGAACTTGGGATCACAGTCCCTATACCTTGTGATCTGCTGAACTTTTGGACATAGTTGGGAACAGACAGCCCCCCCAGCCATTGTGTGTGTGTGTGTGTGTGTGTGTGTGTGTGTGTGTGTGTGTGTGTGTGTGTGTGTAAAGTGCTGTCAAATTGCAGTCAATTTGTGGTGACCCCATAGCCCTTTCAGGGCAAGAGATGCTCAGAGGTGGTTTGCCACTGCATGCCTCTCTGGAGCAACCCTAGACTTCCTTGGTGGTCTCCTATCCAAATACTAACCAGGGCAAACCCTGCTTAGCTTCCGGGATCGGTTGTGATCAGGCTAGCCTGGGCCATACAAGTCCAGTTTGGTGTAGTGGTTAGGAGCGTGGACTCTAAAGTGGGAGAACCAGGTTTGATTTCCCACGCCTCCATATGAAGCTGCTGGTGCGACCTTGGGTCAGTTACAAGTTCTTTCAGAGCTGTTTTCTCTAGTTCTCCCAGATTAGAGTCTGTGCTCTTAACCACGACACCAAACCTCCTCCTCCTCAGGCTTGTCTTAAGGCATGCATTGTGCTGACTTATAGCCTGGTCCTGAGTGTGTGTACTCAAAATTAAAACCAATGGCTTCAAGGCGACTCATTTAGTCATAAAGAGTGGGTTTAGACTAGAAGTGCAGATCAGGAAGCCTCTAGTTCCAACCTTTCCGAGTGCAATTTTATCCCTTCCTGCATTTTATCCACATAGCAACTCTGTGAGATAGGTTAGGCTTGAGAGGGAGCTAGCTTGAGGTCACTCTGTGAGTTTCACAGTGAGTCTCCTCTTGGACCAGGCTGACTCTGGTCCTAGTCAGTGTTCCCTCTAAGCTGAGTTAGTGTGAGCTAACTCACAGTTTTTTAGCCTCCGGCTCACACATTTTGTCTTCTTAGGTCAGGAAGGATGGCTGCAGAGCAAACTAATTTATGCAGTAGCCAAATCATTTGCTCACAACTTTAATGCCAGTAGCTCAGAAAGTAGAATTTTTGCTCACAAGACTCCACAGCTTAGAGGAAGCATTGGCCTAGTCCAAGAGTGTAATCACTCCACCACACTGCCACAATCACCTTGGCCATAAACTCACCTCTTGGACAGGAGGAAGCTGTGTGTAGGGCCTTTCACAGTGATGGCACCCACAGACTAGAAGAGATTACAAGAGATTTGTAATTACAACAAAACAAATCCCACCCTGCTCCTGACCATATGTGTGCCCATAGATAGGGATAATGAAATATGTAAGCCGCTCAGAGACCCCTTAGGGGGGTTCGAGCGGGGTATAAGCTGAATGTAGTAGTAGTAGTAGTAGTAGTAGTAGTAGTAGTAATAATAATAATAATAATAATAATAATTCTCTGTAAACTGCTCTGGAACTCCAAACAGATTGATAGCCTAATCCTATGTTTGTTACTCCAAAGTAAGTTCCACTGCATTCACTGTATTCAGTTGGGACTTCCTTGCAAATAAAATGGTTCTAGGAGAGAAGACTTAAGCTAAGAATGGTCTCACCAGGGCTTGGCACTGTAATCTTTCAACACTGACTGAGCCTGGCATAAGCAAAGGAATAACAATGAAGCTCTGAGCATATCTGGAGAACAGATCCTTTGCTATGATCTGAAGCCACCGGCCCTGGAGACCTTTTTAACCCTGCCCTTTTCCTACGGAGCTCAGGGCACCATCCATGGTCTTCTCCCTTCCCCCATCTTCTTCTCACAATAACCCTGCAAAGTAGGGTTGGCTATCAATCAGTCACTGGCCAGCTTCACAAAAAGAATGGGAATCTGAACCTGGTATCCCAGGCCCTAGCCAGATCTCAGTGCCTTGCAACTAGCTCCCCGCCCCCTGGGGGAAATGAGTCACTGATTTCAGCTTCAGGCCACCTCTAGTCCTCATGTTCGCCACACCTGGAAGGAGAGTCAGCCATAAGAGCAGGAAAGCAATAACCTTTGTTTTTATTCTTTTTAGCACAAACAAAGTAGAATGGCCATATTGGGAAGAAGGTCCTTCAGGAGGGGAAGGAGAGGAACAGAAAGGAAGGAAGGAAGGAAGGAAGGAAGGAAGGAAGGAAGGAAGGAAGGAAGGAAGGAAGGAAGGAAGGGAGAAGGGAAGGAAGAAAGGAAGGAAGAAAGGAAGAAAGGTCGGTCTTGTGGAGGTTAAGGAGAGAGAAGGCCGCCCTGCATAGCTTCTGCCTCCCTTGCCTGCCTCTCTCTCCCCCCATGCCAACTGAAAGCCCTCATTAAGCAAGGAGGCTGTTATTATTGCCAAGGGAAATCAGGAGAGCCCATTAAGATCCAGAGGCCTCCGATTCACTTGCAAGGACCCACAGAGCACTTACCGGCTGGCGGAGGACCACTAATAGCTACTCTGAGCAGACGGCAACGTGCCTTGGTGGAAACCATCCCAACCTGCTTTTTAGCCTAGCTTACGGTGCCATCCGAAGACCACTTTCCCGAGAGCAAGCCCCCTTGGATGACCCTCTGAGCAAGTCCCTGTGGAGAGCTGGGGGCCGAAAACGAAAAAAGTCGCCCCCCATCTGTCTCCAAGTGCACATTCTTGGAAGTCAGTCTCATTGGAAGTAAGTCCCACGGCTTCTTTTCACGATCAGATGCGGAGGATCCACGTGAAAGCTTTGGAAAGACAGGGGCCTTTCTCGCCCTGGATAGGGGGGCTCCACATAAGCTCCTCCCCCAATCAAGTCAGAGTTGGCTTCTGGCGACCCTGCTGGGTTTTCAAGGCAAGGGCCGTTCAGAGGTGGTTTGCCATTGCCTGCCTCCGCGTCAGGGCCCTGGTATTCCTTGGAGGTCTCCCATCTGAATATTAGCCAGGGCCAACCCTGCTTAGCTCTTGAGATCTGACCAGATCAGGACCATGCCCTAAGCTAGCCCGATCTGGTCAGATCCAGGAAGCTAAGCAGACCCTGGCTAGTATTCGGATGGGAGACCTCCCCAAGGAATACCAGGGTCCTGACGCAGAGGCAGGCAATGGCAAACCACCTCTGAATGTCGCTCACCTCGAAAGCCCTGCGGGGTCGCCAGAAATAGCTACATGACATGATGGCACTTTCCACCCCACCTAGGCAAGGCGAAACCCATCTTTGTGTAGGATAGCTGCCTGTTTCCTAACAACTCTTGCGAGGCCGGCTTCACTGAGCAACAGGGACTTTCTGCCTCGGTTCCTAACCGGGAAGGAAAGATTGTCAGTCTATTGATTCTAACCAAGAAACTAACTCGGCTGTTGAACCAAGCACGCTGACTAGGGAGTGAGTGCCACAGCGAACGCAGGGCCTTATTTCGAAGTATGCCTGGTTAGGATCGCACTGCGCTTGCTTCCAGGCCAGTGGTATTGCCAGACCTTGTCCCTTCCAACCTGGCACTCCGGCTACAGCCCCGGGCGGGGATTTTCAGATCTTCTCCAGCCTGGGGTTGTTACTTCTGACAAAGTCGTTTCCCCGCCTATTATAGGGGATCCATGAACGGCAGGGCTCCAGCGGGGGTGGGGCAGGGAGCTGGCTAGAGGGACACACAGGGCCAGGGGCCGGGGTCCCGCCGGGGGTCCACAGAGCTGGGTAAATCTTGTGATTTAGTTCCAGGTACCTTTGGGATGGGGAGAGGGAATGGCGGGGTGTGTGTGTGTGTGTGTCTCGCAGCAATCCTCACGAATGGAAGTGACAAAGTGCGCTCTGTTCCATCTGCCTTCCTCCCCTGGGTGCCTCAACCCATCCCCCTGTCCTGATGCCACCAAAGCCCCCCGATGTAGAAGGCAGCCCCGCAGGCTTGCTCGCAAGACCACTCGTGCCCCCTCACTCACCTCCTCCCCGGGATCTCCCTCCCTCTCTCGGGCAGGCTCCCCTCCCGGTGCCGGAACTCGGGGTGACGAGGCGGCGCCTCCGGGCCAAGTTGGAGCGCGGGGTGCGCGGCCTGTCCCGGCCCGGCTGCCTCTCGCCCGGGCGCGCAAGGAGGGGGGGGGGCTGGCCTGGCGG